>NC_056748.1:510352809-510545309 GCF_019279795.1 Protopterus annectens
TAAAAACAATAAAAATTAAATGCAAGGATTTTTTTCCAGTAGGCAAGCCTATACCATCCAAGTTGCAGATAATCCCGCCAAATCCCAAACTTATACAGACCAACTCTATGGCAGAACAAATATGGAGAAGGAACAAATCCCCCAAAGGAAGGTGTCATTGGTAGGCACACTTAGAAAATCATTCCTGCGGTGATCTGTTGTGGAGCATAGCAGTCAGGGAGGACAGCTTCTCTATGTTATGTTCAGTGAGTTAGAACCTTGTCCAGTATACATTTGACAAGCAGTAGAGATGCCTGATGCATATTAATGATGTGGTAGTTTTAAAACTGTGAATTTAGTAAAAGTCTCAAATCAAACAAATCAACAGTGAAGGAGTTTGTCAATCAGTTACTTATTTGATAATGTGATAGATCTGTAAAATTTCCATGCTAAATATTTTTGGGGGTGGTTGGATCATTGCAATTGTGTTTCTTACAACCTAAAATCACTTTGACAATGTGCTGTGTTATTGGGAAACACATATCACCGATTTGCAAAACTCATCTGGCGTCTCAATCTCAAACTTGAATATGCTTTCATTAGCAGTGAGCGCTGCCTTTGTCCCACAATTGTTTTTTGCTTCTTTGTTTCTGCCTTATCAGTGTGCATGCTGAGGAGTGGGGGGGGGGGGTAGGGGATGGAGCTGTTTCATGATCATGTAGTCTAACGTGCTCCTTATCCCAGATCATGGAACCATCAGCCATTCTCCCCTCCTTAACAGCAACGTACATCATGTGGAGCTGCTTGGGGTTTGTTTTCTTAGGCCAAACTCCCCTAGCATGCTGATGTCAGCATTAGACCTGATGAGCAATGGGGAATGATTTCAGCACATGTTCATTTACCCAGCCCATAAGGTGGTCTTACCTTCTCATCTCTTTTCTCCTCACCCCATCAGCCTAAGATCCTCTCCACTAGAGTTTGACTGAAGAAATGCCCATTGCAGTTTCCTCACCCCAGAGGATAGGCACACCCACCCTGTCTACCTCACTGTCAAGCACCCAAACTGCTAATTAATCTTGGGTCACGTGCTATAATCAGGGTTTTATCCCTCTACACCACCAGTATAACTTTTATTTGTCCAAAATAAAATATGAAACTTTACTGACTGTATATTTAGTTGACATGAAGCTTGATAAATTAGCTCAAACACAAAGCTGCACTGACAGACAGAGAGAGAGACAGACAGACAGAAAGAAAAACATTATTAGGCACCTATAACTGAAATAGAGAAATAAAAGTGAGCTTTAAGAAATTTCTGGATTTTTGTATTGAAACAAGTAAATGTTGGGTGCCTGCAGAAAAATGACAAGTAACATTTTAAACTTGATTGAACCTCCTTCTGTAAACATTTAATATGGAGCATTGAATTAATGTTGCTGTTTTTTTCAAAACTAAAAAAATAACTAATTTTATTGAAATCTCAGGTCTTTCAGCTATTAACATTATTGCCTGATATTTACTACTGTACATGCAATGAACTGCTTAATGGAATGTGAATAAATTACAAAGAAAAACAGCTCCAGTTGTATTCATTTCAGACTAATGATACTACCATGCCCGTTTTAGAGATGCAGATAAATATATCCACACTGTATGCAGCTGGTGATTCTCACAAGGAGCCTGTGGTATATAATTTTCTATTGAGATGATAATCATAAATTCTAGGGATTGTTTCTAGTCAGAGGACTAATATAAAATAACAACATACATCAGTGACATTGGTTGTAGATCTGCAATTCAGTTTTAAATGCCATGATGTTTATATCTCTGTCTCACAGTCCCTGTAAATCATGTAGTCAGTAGTCTCAAACTCCAACCTCTCACCATCCAAGACAGTCACAACTGAAGTTTGTTGTTTGTGGCTATTCTGTTCTGACATGACTATTTATCTTTCTTTTCACTTTTGATTAGGGGCAAATAAGATCATGTCTACCTCAATTTTGTTATCCTACTTCATGATTTTCTTGATATTAAATCATTGTTGGTTTGCTTTTGATTTCCTAACATTGGTCCTGGTTTGGCTTAACAGACTGCTATTACATATAAAATTATAGCCATGCAGTTTTGTAAATTCTACAAACTTTTTACTAATTTGCTGGAATATCTACTGCAAAGAAATATTTTCTTCCCATATTTTGTTTTTAGGTTTTTCTTAGGCTGTATGCATATTATGTGGACAGGTTCAGCAATAATATAGTAGATGACTAAACAAAATTCATATATTTATCAACCACGTAAGTGACATTTGGTAAACTGTATTGCTAACTAACTCCTACTTGAATTTATGATTATGGTGACCTCAGAACTGTCATATTCAGGTAATAGAGCTCTCTTGTCCTTGGCTGTGTGTTGACACAGTGGTGCTGCAGTTAACGCTGCTGACTCACAGTGCTTGATTCTGTGCCATAGATGCTGACTGGCTGCCTTGTGTGTGGTGTCTGCACATGTCCATCTTGCGTCTGTATGGATTTTCTCACCGTAGTGTTCTAATTCATTATTGGTAGTGCTAACTATCTGGCTCGCCAGCAAATAGCATATTTTCCTGACTGTTGTACATCATTGCCCAACCAGCACCTATAACAGCACCTATTAATTACTGCTTATGTTGGGGAACAATAACGGCAGATAGAGCTGCCTGCCTGTTTTATTTACTGTATTGTTTTTAACAATATAATGATAGCCCAACACCAGCAATTATGCTATCTGTGCATGAATAATTGGGCAGGTCTAAGCAGATAGAAGATGAGTTATGACACTGCACAAGAAACTCGTAGTCATGATGAGGGGAAACAATATTTTTATTAAATTGCACTATAAAATGTATAATTGACATACGCAAAATACAGACAAAAAAGATGCTCATTTTGTAAGTGCTTTGGGAATGTATGCTATAGATACTACCACCCACCAAGCTACTTGCTCTTTAAGCTTGGGCTTCAAAGTACCCCTGACTGCCAAACAGTAATATATGTACCTTGTACCCCCCCTTCCATGTAGTGTTCATACTTATACAGCACAACAGAAGGACTGTGGATGTCCAGTACTTATCCAAACATCTCTGGCTCTTTTTTATAACTTTTCAGTGTTTGACATATTACAATATATCCTCTGTCTCTCTCCAGGATCTGTGAAACTTTCAGGAACTGTATATCAAAAGGTCTTTATGTGGTTTTATCAGGTTCAGAGGTGTGGTGGCATAAAACGAGCCTGTAGGATTAATGCCAAGCTTTCAGAGTTCCTGTAAACTGTAATAAAAACAGATTCAAAAGTATTGCAGCTTATCTCAAAACAGCATGAAATACAGTTTCAAATATTTGCCATCTTCAAAAGATAATTACTCTGAGCATTTAGGAAACATTCATTTTAAACAGAGTTTGAAACTGTGTTGATACAAAACAATGCGGACTTGTGAAGGCAGACATTTCCAGAATTTTGAAGTATGATATTTCAAAACGGTTGATTTGCACACCTCTCAGCTTCTAGGCCCATGACATTAGGACATAATCAGAAATAATGTGGGGGGGGGGATTGATGGAGTCCAAACCCAGGGACAGATTTTATTTATTGCTCTAAGAAGTTGCAGGAATAGCAGGTTTTGTGTTGGATTGCATTCTTAAGGATATTTTAAAGATACAATGTTTGAAACTCAAATGTCTCTCATTTAGTGACTTCAGTCCCCATTGATTTGTCAGAAAACCACAACAAATTTATGTGGAACAACCCAAAATTTGGAGGTAGAAATCTGGACATTATGTGAAAATCTGGAGCTGAGAACTATGTTGTGAGATATAGTTCTAAAATACCACTTTAGAGAAGTCTACAATGCAAAGTTCAGACATTGGCTGATGTTGCCTAATAACATTTTCCATTTCTTCGCTAAGGACTTCTCTGTTGATCATTAAGCACCTTTGCAACCACTGTTTGCTAAAATGGATTTTTTCAAAATGTAGAACCTGTTCCTAAAGCTGTCATTGCTTGTATATAAAAGTAAAACTAAACATGTCATGGTCCACTCACTTTATCTAAAAGCTTAGTATCCACCATAGTCATGGTAAAACAAGTCTTGTCTCATTTCCATGTATCAATGAATTTAACCCCTGGTTTTGACCTTACTCTCTCTTCTCTTTAGGAGGGCTGTACCAGCCATCTACTACTCATTCTGTTCATAGGTAGGTACTAGGCTATGGGCCCTAGGGCTTATATGCCTAGCCAAACTGTACCCTGGCTTTTGCCACCCAAGAAAATTATTTTCCTGTGCCCCTGTCAAGCAGAGCCACAGAGGTGATCCCTGGGGTGAATTTCCTATCTCCCATCCAATCATTAAGATTTTTCTTGAAAAGTGATAACGAGGAGCTTTGTTTGATATAGATAAGTAGTTTGTTCCAGAGTATGGGAAGTCTCTGGGACAGGAATCTATCCCTCCAGCATGTTCTGTTTATTGTGGTGACAAGGTTTAGGTCCCTAGAGCATGTGGCTCGAAGGGATTGGGATTTCTTTACATGGAGCATGTCCAACAGCTCTGGGTTTGACATAGCTTTGTATGTTAGGCAGAGATCACCTCTGAGTAGGCAATATGCAACAGAGTAAAGCTGGAGTTTTTTGAGACTGTCTACGTAGGGCATCTGTTTGAGGCCGGTAATCCTCTTTGTGAGGTATTTCTGTGGCCTTTCCAGTTGTTGTAGCTGTCTTGTGAGGTACATACCAGAAGGGGCATTGTACTCTATAATGGGTCTAATGAGTGATGAGCAGAGGGGAACAATAACAAATAATATTTGTTAGCATCTCCCTGAGTTTTCCTGTCAATCTTGATTTGTCAGTTTGGACTGCCTTACTCTTATGCATCTCATCTTTTTTTGATGGTGCACAGATGGACTTATTTCAGCTGTGGTTCATTTTGCAGCCCAGCCTTTTTCACTTGCCAATGAACAACACTTGGTTTGCTTCCTGCATGTATTTACACAGACTCTGATACAGGTAATATACTAGTTATGTTTTTCAGTCCTGAAATGCAGCTGACTCGTCTTTGTTATGTTACTGAGGTTTTCAGAACTGCCTGCAGTGTTACTGATGGTGTTTTGTACCAGGCTGTTATGATGTATAATAACTTCATGTTGGTTACTTGTGTTGTATACTGATACCATTTTTGCATCTCCTTTGTTCAAAACAGCAAAAATACACTGTGGGTGTTTTTATTTGCCAGTAGTCTTACGGTTATATCAACAAAGTAGTATTTCAGATTATAGATAGCAGAGTCACTAGTGTGGCAAACCTTTGCTCAGTGTATTGTCTGCAACATGTCTTGAACAAAGCAAAAAAATGTAGCACATATCTAGTGTGATATATTAACTGCTGCATAAATAATGTTTCTTCTGCTACTTCTGTTGGGAAAAAAGTATGCCAGTTTCCTTTGCCTGTTTAGCTGTGCCAATACAAAATGTTATTATCTCACTGTTCATTCTGTTACAAGACTTGGCAAGAGATTTAAATCCATTTTCCTAATATCTTTTTAAATTTTTCTCAAGGTTAAAACTACAGACTGTTATAAATTTCAGTTGGAGAGCTTGCAAAGTATTTCATTTTTTCCTAAATGTTTTATTAGTTGAGATACTGAAAAGTATTTCTTTCTGCACTGTCTAGTATGAGGCTTGTAGCTTTTTTTCTTTTCCCTATAGAGGTATTTTGTGCGAGTTTGGTGATTTCTAGCTCATTTAATACACTAGCAACTTGTATCAAACTTTTCCAGTGCCAAATGTACATGTTTATTTCCATTATTAGGAGCTTCTAATGTTAGGATAGTGCTTGCTGTCTTGTTACAAATATAGCTGAGATATGCAGATTTTAATCTCAGTTTTGCAAGATTTCCACTAAAATGGTTTGCTTTCAGCTAGCCACTTCTTACAAAGCAGGTACTGCTTGCCTATAGCTGGAAGGTGTGCTCAGTTAGCTAGCTACAGTTAATGTTTGTGTTTTCTCTCTCTCTCTCTCTCTAATATGTAGGACTTTTTTTTACACATTGTATAGTACTTGTTCTGTGGTAACATTGGTAGGTATTGCTGGCTTTTGATGAAGTCCTGTATATCGAATGATATTTACACCAAATGGCTGCAGTGCTGAGCAGGTTTCCTTAATGTATTGTATATCACTCTCCTTCTGCTGTACAGGCACTGGTAAAGTTGGCTTTTATTGTACCTCTTGGGGTTATTTATGAAATTTATGTGATATCTACATTTATGCATTTGTGTAGACAGAGTACCTGGGCAGATCATTCTAACTGTCATGGTGAGTTGTACTATCCTCTGGAGATCATTCTGTCAAACATGTTTTGGAAATTGCTAGATTTAAACATACATACCATTACAGTGTTATAATGACATAATGTAAGTTGTTAGACTATATAGAAGGAAGTAGGAGTCAGATAGCAGTCAGAAAGGTAAAACTAAGTGCAGCTGACTCAGGGGAAAGTTTAAAGCTGATGTGAGATAATATTGCTTCAGTAATGTTGGATTCATTCTGATTACACCAAAATTAATGTTTGCAGTCTAGAGATGTCTGGTGTGTTTTAACTCTGTTTACTGGCTGTCCTGTATTGTGTTAATTTAATGGAGGATTAAGTGCAAGCCTGTGGAGTGAAGGGGAAATTATTGACTGTTCTGCTAGTTTGAGTTTTGTTAATTTAGTTTCACACCTTCAATATTCAAAGAACCTGTCCTTGGAGGAAAGCAGACTTGAAATATCATTAACAAAATGGCATCTGAAGTAAGGTATTATTTCTACACTCCCTGCTTAAAATTTCTAAGGGTTAATGTGCTGCCTTCTGGCCAGGTTGCAATGCCCTTTGTTACACTTGTTTAAATGTACCCGAGTTCTTGGGATTTTATTCAGGTTTTAATGAGCACTGATGAAATTACATATTGTGCTGCTGAACTGTTGTGTGTATTTCAAATTGTGGGTCTCTGTAATGGTGGATGTGGGTAACCCCTCCCCTGATAGTGTTGCAAACAGTGTTGCAAGTCATTAGACTGTCTCTCTTGCACCTCACAGTTATCGTCAACCACTGGTGCCCTGCTGACATCAGGCGTATGTTGTCCTGTTTAGCTGGACATTTTACCAGAAGCACCTATGAAAATATGAATACACACATTACATCATTGTCAACCACACACACGCCGCTCTAACATCGTGTAGCATGCATACTGATAAACATGAATGTATTACTAGAGCATACTCTAACAGGCACACCTTGTCATGCAGGTTGCTGTAGCTACAGACCAAAAGTGCCTGAAAGTAGATATGCAAATGGATCTTGGTCATTTCTTCATCTCAAATGTGCAGTGGAGTGTACTATACTGTACTGCAATGAACATCAGTAACTTAACATATGCCATACTGACACAAGAGTGCTTGGAGTCAGCCTAGATCCCTAATTCACATTCCCAAATATAAGAGTAATCATACCTTAGAGCAAGAAATCTGGACAAAGCCATAAACAAAAGTGGGACAATTTTTAAATATAAAAATCGCAACACTGTTAATATAAACCAAGTCCGCAAGAAACAACTAAACCAGGAGCCAGCAGGAATAAATAAGTATGCAATTACTGCAAAAACAAAGGGAATCCTTGGTGCCAGAGTCCACACTTCTTTATTACACACAGTTGTTGTAAAAAAAAAAAAAAAAAAAAAGGCCAAAATTTTCCTAAGAATAAATGCCTACATACTAAAAAAATGTTAAAATTCATATAAAAGAAAGTGAATACACTTGAAAGGCACTCAACCTTTCAAGTGCCTTTAATTTCAAAAAGCAAGCCAAGGAAAACATATTCAATCCTGGCCAAACAGGTGCATTCATTCTAAGCTGCCAGAATGCTTCCAGCCTCTCTAACTACAGAGGCCATGGACCCCCCCCCCCCCGGATCCCTTTTCAGCACATCAGTAACAACAAACTTAAAGGAATATCCCTCATATTCAATACAATGCCTGGCTAAGGCGTTCACTTTATTCTTCAGTCTAATGCCCCTGACATGCTCATAGATTTGATTATTGAGTTGACTCTCAGTTTTACCTACATAGAAGTATGGACATTGTACACATAAAGCACAATAAACAGCCCTCTGATTGACAAGTGAACTTGTCCCTAAAGCAAAAGGCCTGCGTTTCAGTTTTTTCTTGTGGACAATTTTTAAATATACTGCTCTTACAAACTTAGAAAGTTGATAGAATAACAGGTTTTGCATTGCTGTGAATTTTCTGAAACTCCAATATCTGTCATTATTTTCTAACTTCAATCTTTAATGATTTACCACTAATTTTCCAGAAAACCACAATTTTATGAAAAATGGATCAAAAATATGAGCCAAAATCTGGACATTCGGCAAAAATCTGTACATTTGAGAGGTATGGCTGTAGTCTCCCCGCTGACTGACACCTGATAAAAGCTAATCATTTTCAATGAGCAAGTTCTGTGCTGGTGGTCCACCCCTGTGGTGGCTCTATCATAATCTCCCGTGTCTTTTCCTTTGCATAGATCAGTAACTCTTTGTTGCACTGATTACAGAGAGTTATTATGGCCACCCTCAGCACTTTTATCCTGCTCCAGCTCCTCCCGAGTCTGATCCCAGTAATGACTGTCTGCAGCATTTTTCCATTGGAGAAACAAGGCACATGTAAAAAAAGGTTTTCAGTGGAAGTTTATTCTCCTGGCTAGTGAACATTTCAAGGCATTTCCCCTCTTGGATGGTTGTGCCAGTACCTGTAGACCAATAGGCAAATCACATCAATCATTCAGTCAGTCAGTGTGCATGATACAGTCTCGGATACAGATGAGTATGTGCATAGCCTCTCACCATTATGAACCTGATTATCATCTTCAATGTAGGTGTTTTTCCCATACCTCAGTATATGACTCAGACAATCTACAGCCATTGTGGCATGTCCTCCCTGCTGTCTCTTATCTTCACCATTGACTCTTACCTCCCAGCTGAAGGCAGTTAACATTGTGCCATGCCAGTGTCAGCGGTTCCCTGGCACACATATACCATGACATCTATAATTTCCTACGTGAATGAGACGCATGTTTTTTAGCTCAACATTCATCGAAACTCACATGCTGGAAGTGGTGAGCTGAAAAAAACATAAACAAACACAATTGTTTTTGTATATGCAGGGGAACAAGCCCATCCTCCACCTGCCTGAAATTATATATACCAACCCCCAACTCTGCTGTCACACCACATTGAAGAAAAGGGAGAAAATCCCTGAAAACTGGACCAATGGCTCACACAAAACAATGCAATTAATTGCGGTGAAACTCACCATGATATTAAATTCTCATGCTAAAGCCACAAAGGGAATGTAGGAGCACAACTGCTTAAACATGATGTCTACTGTACTATCCTTAATAGCCACCACAGGTTCTTCGTTGATGTACTTTACTGGGCAGGACTTATTCCTTACCTCTGTAAAGATCCATGTCTATAGGGGCTTTAGTCAACTTCCATAGGTAGTGCTGTGCAAAATCATGCCAATGCATGCTATTGTGTTAACAATGAGCATTTAGCACAGCACTCATGCTAATGAAGTCATTTGGCATGACTGTGAATCACTGTCATGCAGAACGTACTACTACCCAAACGTCGACATGAAATACACATCTTGATGAACATATAGCATGTGCATGCTTTTCACACCTTGGTATAGAGCTACACTGAATGACACATGATTCACAAATGTGCTCATGGGGTTACTGTTTTGTAGACAGGTGGGCCTGACTGAGTGACCTTGGCTACTTAAGAACTGGATGATCCAGGATTACAGCATGATGTGCCAGGGAGAGCTGAGTTTTCACCTTCGTCCCGAAGAGGAATTTGTTGAAGCTTCTGCTGGGCCATTATCATGGAGCGAAGATGCCTGGCATAGATGGCAGAAATTTTAAGCAGTAACACTGGCATTGCCCTTTTAGGTGAATAATTTAGACATTGGTATAATGACCTGAAGCAGTACCACTCAGACATGCTTTACCAACAGGAAGCAGAGGTTTAGGAGAAGGTGACA
Source organism: Protopterus annectens (assembly GCF_019279795.1). NCBI lineage: Eukaryota > Metazoa > Chordata > Ceratodontiformes > Protopteridae > Protopterus > Protopterus annectens. Next base: position 510,362,898 of record NC_056748.1, read on the forward strand.
GAAATGTACTCTGTGTTTTCTATGGACTTTGCATCCCATTATCATCATCAGTCTCCTTTTTCTTATTTTCTACATGGGATCGGGGCATTGCATTAACTGTCACAGTCTCTCTCACGTTCTTGATTTAATGCCAATCTCCTACCTTCTATGACACTCTTCCCTGATTGTCGCAGGTCTTTCACACAATCCAACCATCTCCTTGCTGGATACCCTCATTTCTTCTTGCTTTTTTCCCATCTGTCCCAAATCTTATTCACCAGATTGTCTTCTGTTTTTCTGCACATGCCCCAGACCCACCTTAATCTGATGTTCTTCATCTCACATTGCTGCAGTCCTTACACTTGGGTAGTCCGCTGTCCTCGGTCGGCCCGAATATCAAAGTATAAGGCTGACGTCGGTCAAGGCGCATTTGACTGACATCAGGACGTCAGGGTACAAATGCGCATGAACGACGTCATATCCTCAGTCTTTTCTTGCCCCAGATGTCAGAAGACCCTAAAAATAAAGGTCAAAACCAAAAGACAGCAAACAAACAACCAACCACCCTTGCACTAATTATATGTACAATATACACAATATTTACAACCCAACCCACACAACCACCTCTAACTACAGAGGGGAAGGAGGGAGGGTAAATTGGACTGCAGCAATGTGGATCTTCGAACATCTACATTTATGGTAGGTACAAAACTGTACTATGTTCTTCATCTCACATTGCTGCAGTCCTTACACTTGGGTAGAATCCCAAAGCAGAGGTAAGGGAGGATGGCCAAACTACAAGGAAGCAGGAGCTGCCAAAATGCCCTGGATTTAGAGTAAAGTGGTAGGTGATAATGCCTAGAAAAAGTATGCACTGAACTCCAAGTAGCTGCCTCCAAAATATCCTTGGTTGCCACTCCCCTCAAAAAGGCTGTCGAAGTGGCAGTAGCCCTAGTGGAATGAGGCCTAATCCCAGCTGGAATCTCCTTGCCATGATGGGAATAACAGAAAGCAATGCAAAACCCAATCCACTTAGAAATAGTTTGTTTTGACACAGGCTTGCCCTGAGAACTCAAAGCAAAAGAAACAAACAACTGCTGAGACTGCTTGAACCCTTTAGTTCTGTCCAAATAATATCGCAACTGCCTGTGTACATCTAAAGTGTGCAAAATCTTTTCCCCTTTATTTTGAGGATTTGCATAAAAAGTAGGACATCTACATTTATGGTAGGTACAAAACTGTACTTTCTCTCTGACTTTGTTTGCAATTGGAACTGCTTGCGATTCAACTGTGATGTCTTCATTTGTTTGGCTGTTCTACAGTGTGCATCCCGCCACCCTCTCAAGCGTTTAGAATGCATCTCCTCTAGCTTCCTCAACTGCTCTTCCTTCACTACCAGGCTTCTTTACCATGCAGAAGTACTGTTCACACCACTGTTTTTTTACACTTTACTTTTCAATTCTGTGGCATTATTATGTCATGCTGATGTACTGGTCACACCACTGTTTTTTACACCTTACTTTTCAATTCTGTGGCATTATTATGTCATGCAGAAGTACTGGTCACACCACTGTTTTTTACACCTTACTTTTCAATTCTGTGGCATTATTATGTCATACAGAAGTATTGGTCACACCACTGTTTTTTACACCTTACCTTTCAATTCTGTGGCATTATTATGTCATACAGACGTACTGGTCACACCACTGTTTTTTACACCTTACTTTTCAATTCTGTGGCATTATTATGTCATGCAGAAGTACTGGTCACACCACTGTTTTTTTACACTTTACTTTTCAATTCTGTGGCATTATTATGTCATGCTGATGTACTGGTCACACCACTGTTTTTTACACCTTACTTTTCAATTCTGTGGCATTATTATGTCATGCAGAAGTACTGGTCACACCACTGTTTTTTACACCTTACTTTTCAATTCTGTGGCATTATTATGTCATACAGAAGTATTGGTCACACCACTGTTTTTTACACCTTACCTTTCAATTCTGTGGCATTATTATGTCATACAGAAGTACTGGTCACACCACTGTTTTTTACACCTTACTTTTCAATTCTGTGGCATTATTATGTCATGCAGAAGTACTGGTCACACCACTGTTTTTTTACACCTTACTTTTCAATTCTGTGCATTGTCATACAGAAGTACTGGTCACACCACTGTTTTTTACACCTTACTTTTCAATTCTGTGGCATTATTATGTCATACAGAAGTACTGGTCACACCACTGTTTTTTACACCTTAATTTTCAATTATGTGGCATTATGTCATGCAGAAGTACTGGTCACACCACTGTTTTTTTACACTTTACTTTTCAGTTCTGTGGCATTATTATGTCATACAGAAGTACTGGTCACACCACTGTTTTTTACACTTTACTTTTCAGTTCTGTGGCATTATTATGTCATACACTTTCCCTGACACTCTGTGCCCCTCTGATTTCAGCTTTGACTTCCTCATTCAGACTTCACATCTTCTCAACTACCCCTCCCAGATACCTGAAGCTGTTAACCTGTTACACCATTTTCCCTTCTGTTTCATTTCTCATCTGCACCTGATTCCCTCATTTGCTATTACAACTCCCTTATCTGTACTCAGCTTCATCCTGTATGTGTCCGGTTTTGCATTCCATCCTTCGCTGACATTCCTGTTCAGTGTCTGCCTATAATGCCACATTCATACATACAAACATTTCAAGCACTGGCATTAATGCCTTTCTAGCCTGCGAATATACCAAACCAGCTGTTTCTATTATAATGTAATTTGGTAGTCTATTCCATGCATCAGCTGCTGTCTCAGAGAACCAGTTGGTGCACTTGTCATTCCTTTACAATCTTATATACAAGTTGTTTGATGATTTTATACTACTTCTTGATAACACAAACATTCACAGAGGTAGTCGTCTCAATGCTCTATATACCTGAATAAGGACTCTTCTTGAATATTAATATGACACTGTACAACTTCAGATATTTTAGTCTCTCATAATAAGTTAAATTTTCACATGCATGTATGCCCTTGGTATATTTCTGCTGTACTCTTTCCAGTTTACTCATGATTGTTTCTTAAAAGGTTTCCATTTTGTTATTTCATACTCGAGTATGGATGTTATTTAACTAACAAACAATGATGTCATCATTTCTGATTTGTTAGACTTTCCATATCTCTGTATGCAACCTATTGTTCTATAACTGTCATTAACTAATGGGTTGATATGACTAGAAACACTCAAAGCTGGATCTATCCATATACCCAGCTCCTTAAACAAATCTACATAATCACTGTGTGCTGCATTAAATATTCACCTTTCAGTTTGTCTCCAAAATGTCATGTGCTTAGTTTTTGATGTATTTATCAGCATATTATTCTCCTGTGCCCAAATAGTCAATTTAGTCAAGTTCTTTAGCAGACAGCCCCCATCTGTAATGCATGTGATCAGTTTACCCATTTTCAACTTGTCTACGTACATACTGTAGAACTTGGATAATTGGACGAGGAACAAGAAATTCATCGCTGGTTTGATACCTATGTCTCTAATGAACACAGGCAGCCTATAAATGGTTAATCTCCCAAGCCATTGCTTGTAAATGTTTCTTCTCCTAAGCCCCTTTCATTTATCACGGGTACAAGACCTTGTCAGAGATTTGGGATGCATGGCTAGGCTTAGAAAGGCCCTTATGGTCATTAGCCTAGTAAACACCTATAAACCTCAGATTCAAAAGATGTATTTGAAAGATGCAATCTAAATAAGTGTATGGGCCTAGAACAGAGCCCTGTGGGACATCCTGATTCTAACCAAGACTTTCACCTGTCCAATTGCTGTATGATACTTGCCATGTCCTATTTGTAAGCCATGCAGCTATCCGTCTTATCAAGAGAATGTCAATACCTAATTGTTATAATTTATTAGTCAGTGTTTTTATGGCCCTATCAAATGCTGAAGTTAAATATATATACATTACATCACAGAGTAATTTTTCATTCATAGCTGGTATTATATTGTTATAGAATATCATGTTACAGGTGGTAATAGATCTGTTTTCAACATATGCATGCTGACACATGGTTTCACATCCCAACCTTTCCAATTCTGACAATAACATATCAAATATTACTTTCTCCATTATTTTCTCACATGAATGTATTTTTAAGGGTCTGTATGATTCTGGATTTGTCCTACTCTCCTTCCCCTTAAAGACAGGTTTAGCAAGTTCATGTCTCCAATCCTGAGAAATCTCCCCGTTCTTATGCAACCTAGTAAATAGATATAATGGTGCTATGAGTTCTTGCTGAAGTGTTCTCAGGTCATTATTACGTATTCCTTCTCCTTTCAATGCTTTGTCTGGATCCAGTGTGCATAGTTCTTTTTCAATAAAATTTAATTTTATTTCAGTATCTGAAGTTACCTGGATGTCACTAGGACAACTTATCACCCACTTTGTGGAGTCAAACTGTTTACATAAGATTTTGTAAATACATCTATAATCTGTTGTGTCTGAGTCCCACCAGACTACCACTAAATAATGGGACGTCCCCCACTTAAAACCCAGGTCAGTAATTAAGGAGCCTCAATCCTCACAACTGACACCGGTGTGGGAGCATCATGGAAAACACCAGAGCACATAAGAGCAACATTTCACAAATTTCCCTTAAGAGCAAAACAGGAACATGCTCTGTTTCCTGGAACTGGACTATATACCTCTGTCAACCCCAAATCATCATCGTCTTTTGGCTGCTCCCGTTAGGGGTCACCACAGCAGATCATCTGTTTCCATTTCTTCTTGTCCTCTGCATCTTGCTCTGTCACAGCAACCACCTGCTTGCCCTCTCTCACCACATCCATAATCCTTATCTTAGGCCTTCCTCTTTTCCTGTTACCTGGCAGCTTCATCCTTAGCATCTTTTTCCCAATATACTCTGCATCCCTCCTCAGCACATTTCCAAACCAACATAATCTTGCCTCTCTGGCTTTGTCTCCATACATTCCAACCTGGGCTGACCCTCTGATATACCTATCCCTAATCCTGTCCACCCTCTTCACACCCAGTGCAAATCTTAACATCTTTAACTCTGCCATGTCCACCTCTGACTCCTGCCTTTTTGTCAATGCCACTGTCTCCAACCCATATAACATAGCTGGTCTCTCTACCCTCTTGTAGACCTTCCCTTTCACTCTTACTTGTACTGGTCTGTCACAAATCACTCCTGACACTGTTCTCCACCCACTCCATCCTGCCTGTACTCTCTTCTTTACCTCTCTTCCACACTCATCATTACTCAACTATTGATCCCAAGTATTTAAACTCATCCACCTTCACCACCTCTACTCCTTGCATCCTCACCATTCCTATATCCTCCCTCTCATTCACACACATATATTCTACTTTAGTCCTGCTGACCTTCATTCCTCTTCTCTCTAGAGCATATCTCCACCTCTCCAGAGTCTTCTCCACCTGTTCCCTACTCTCACTACAGATCACAATGTCATCTGCAAACATCATAGTCCATGGGGACTCCTGTCTGATCTCGTCTGTCAACCTGTCCATCACCATTGCAAATAAGAAAGGGCTCAGAGCTGATCCTTGATGTAATCCCACCTCCACCTTAAACACATCTGTCACTCCAACCGCAGACCTCACCACTGTCACACTACCCTCGTACATATCCTGTACCACTCTTACATACTTCTCTGACATTCCCGACATCCTCATACAATACCACAACATCTCTTTAGGCACCATGTCATATGCTTTCTCTAAGTCCACAAAGACACAATGCATTTTCTTCTGACCTTCTCTGTACTTCTCCATCAGCATTCTCAGAGCAAACACAACATCTGTAGTGCTCTTTCCTGGCATGAAACCATACTGCTGATCACTAATCATCACCTCCCTTCCTAACCTAGCTTCCACTACTCTTTCCCATTACTTCATGCTGTGACTGATCAATTTTAATCCCTCTGTAGTTACTACAGCTGTGGACATCACCCTTATTCTTAAAAATCGGTACCAAAACACTTTTTCTCCATTCCTCAGGCATCCTCTCACTTTCCAAGATTTCATTAAACAATCTAGTTAAAAACTCCACTGCCATTTCACATAAACACCTCCAGGCTTCCACAGGTATGTCATCTGGACCAATAGCCTTTCCATTCTTCATCCTCTTCATAGCTATCCTTACTTCCTCCTTGCTAATCCACTGCATTTCATGATTCACTATCCACACATCATCCAACCTTCTCTCTCTCTCATTCTTTAAATTCATCAACCCCTCAAAGTACTCTTTCCATCTGCTCAACACACTCTCCTCGCTTGTGAGTATGTTTCCCTCATTATCCTTTATCACCCTTACCTGCTGCACTTCTTTACTAGCTCGGTCCCTCTGCTAGCCAATCAGTACTGGTCCTTTTCTCCCTCCTTAGTGTCCAACCTTTCATACAACTCTTCATACGCCTTATCCTTAGCCTTCACCACCTCTCTCTTTGCCATGCACCTCATCTCTTTATACTCCTGTCTACTTTCTTCATCTCTCTGACAATCCCACTTCTTCGACAACCTTTTTCTATGTATACTCTCCTGTACGTACTTATTCCACCACCAGGTCTCCTTGTCTTCCTTCCTCTTTCCAGATGTCACACCAAGCACCTTTCTAGCCATCTCCCTTACTAGCTCTGCTGTAGTTACCCAGCTATTCGGTAACTCTTCACTGCCACTCAGTGCCTGTCTTAACTCTTCCCTGAACTCCACCTCACAATTACCCTTTTTCAATTTCCACCATTTGATCCTTACTACTGCCCTCACACTCCTCCTCCTCTTCTTGATCAACAGTGTCATCCTACAATCCACCATCCTATGCTGCTTAGCTACACTTTCCCCTGCCACCACTTTACAGTCTCCAATCTCCTTCAGACTGGCCCTTCTACATATGTTATAATCCACCTGTGTGCATCTCCCTCCACTCTTGTATGTCACCTTATGCTCCTCCATCTTGTTAAAATACGTATTCACCACAGCCATGTCCATCCTTTTCACAAAATGCATTACCATCTGACCTTCTGCATTCCTTTGCTTAACACCATACCTACCCATCACTTCCTCATCCCCTCTGTTGCCTTCACCAACATGCCCATTGAAATCTGCTCCAATCACCACTCTCTCACCCTTGGGTACAGTCATCACCACTTCATCCAACTCGCTCCAAAATATTTCTTTTTCATCCATCGCACACTGAACTTGTGGAGCATATGCACTAACAACATTCATCATTACACCATCAATTTCCAGCTTCATCAACATCACTCTATCCGACACTCTTTTCACCTCCAAAACACTCTTAGCATACTGTTCCTTCAGGATAACCCCTACGCCATTTCTCTTCCAATCCACACCATGATAAAACAATTTGAACCCACCTCCAATACACCTAGCATTGCGCCCCTTCCATCTGGTCTCTTGCACACACAATATACCAACCTTACTTCTGTCCATCATATCAGCTAGCTCTCTCCCTATACCAGCCATACTGCCAACATTCAAAGTTCTGGACCTCACTACTACAGTCCTAGCCTTTACCTGCCTTTGGGCATGCCTTCCCTCTCTTCTCCTCCTTTGGCCAACAGTAGCCCAGTTTCTGCCAGCACCCTGTTGGGCAACAGCACTGGTGGCACTTGTCGTTAACCCGGGCCTCAACCGATCCAGTATGTATATCTGTACTGTTGTCCACATGTATGATTTGGCAAAATTTTACACCGGATGCCCTTCCTGATGCAACCATCCCCATTTATCCGGGCTTGGGACCGGCACAAAGAAATGCTCTGGCTTGTGCATCCCCAGTGGCTCCAAATGCGATCCTTTATTATACTCATCAGAGCAATGTGTTTCAGTTTAAGACCTCTGACTCACTCACACTCAAAATAAATTTAAATCTGACACAGTCAACACTTATGGGAAGCCTGACACAGATTTCCAGCTCTCTTCCCTCCCCAATACAAATGGTAAACTCTGCCACCAGAGTCAGAAAGGTCTACACACCATTTAAAGGGTGATCAATTATTAAAATGTAAATATCAAAGCTATGGTCATTAGCTATGAACAGAAGCAGCCAGGTAGACAAAGTGACCTGGGAAGTATCAAAGAGGTATAAGCACTCTCTAATTTCTAAAGAATATACTGATTGTCCAGCCACAATGTAAAGTAATAAAAACACTTGATAATAAGTAAAATAATTACAAGAATATAAATCAATAAATTTCAATAAACACCAGAATTCAATCACCAGAAATATAAAATTAAACTGTAGGATAGAAGTCCATCATCTTAGAAAAACTCTATCTAGATAACTAAACTTTCCTAATCTAACTAGGGAATACTGCCCCTTATCTAATCTAAAGCATAACAGCGAGGCAAAGGCAGGCTTACAACTTTTAGTGAGTCCTCCTCCTTGCTATCTACTGCACAGCATTGTAACTAACTGTAACACTTAAATAACTGCAGCAGTCTCTTTTATATCCCAGGTTAACAGTCTCAACTGTCTTATTTTAAAAATAACAGCTATTTGAACAAGTTCCTTTTCCTGTTAATCATCTGTTCAAAAATCACATAGCAACCAGGAACATTCTAATATCATCACCTACTGATCAGCTGACTCTGCACAGACAGTTTGTACTTTGGAATCTCCCTCACAAACATGTGCAATTAGAAATGTATCAAAAACACTGACAGATTCTTTAAACATTTTGTATAAATGGAAATACTCACATTTTAAAAACATATTTACATTTTCACAATTAGATATGCTGGCACACAATACAAGTTAATCTGAGAATATACACAAATTTCCTGCCAGACAAGCTAACACAGATGACAGTGTTTTCATTTTCTTCACAATATCTATAATTCATTGTGTCTGAGAATAAATTTTAGAATCTACACACAGTTTATCAATTCGTATGCCTTTACTGCTTCCACATCTTATGTATCCAGAAAATTGTTTGCAATTATGCTCAATATCTTTAAATACATTTTCTTCAATTTTTTCTTAATCTTGTCTCACACTATGCTTATTTTTTCCAGCTTTTTTATTTTAGTTTTCAAAGTTGTAATTCCACCTCGTTTCCATTTCTTATATTTTTTTATCTTTCACCATAATCAGGTATCTTGTTCTTATTGAAATATATCCCCCTGGCATTGTATGCCTAGATCCTGATGCTAAACTTTTTTCATTCAAATACATACTCTTTCAAAACTTTCCACATTTCTTCTGCAGTTTTTCCACTAAATACATCACTCCAATTAGTTGTAATTGGTGACTGTTTTGCTTCCATACAATATATTAATTCTTGTGTATTGGTTTAGATTACAGTTTGGCAAAATTATCTAAAAACAAATTAACCTTAACTCCATGATTACTACATATTAATGGTTGTAAATCTTGACTCAAAGTAATTTCTCTAGGAATACAAACAATGTCTATTATGTTCCGTTCCATGGTAGGTTTTTACACTTTCAAGCAATTGTTGTTCCTGAACATACATTGTGAATATTTTCCTTACTAATGTAGTTGAATCAATATTATAAGTTGCCAACCACTGTTATTCTTCCTTCTTGTGTTACATGCAAGAAATGTATGACTTCCCGTAGTTCATCAGCACTTGACTTTGGTGATCTCTATGATCCAACAACCGTTATATGTTCCAGGGTTGTCTTTATTGTCACAGTCACATAGTCTATAGTATTGGTGTCATCACTGAACATGCAATGATCACAGGTCTTATAACTATCTTTAATCCCTGTTGTAACACCGCCTGTTGATTTTTTTTGTTAGAATATCTGTTACAGTAAAAACATTTATACCCAGACAGAACTGGTTTCCAGTCATTGTTCTATAACCATGTTTCCCAAACAGTAACAACATCAATCTTGTGGGAGCGTAGCAAATTTTAAAATATGCTTTTAGCATTAACAACCATCACAGATTCATCAAATGTTGCCATTTGTGAACTGTTACATTTTTGACCTTTCAGAAATCTTGCCTTGTGTTTGTGGAATATTGCAAAATATCTGCTGCAAAACTTCTCTTCCCTGACCTTGACAAGTGCACGCTGCCCTGTCTGAACACGTGTCCAAAATTAGGCTTGGATGCTCTACACACTTATATTTTTTAAACAGGAATATTTTTCCATTTAAGTATTTAACCAAAAAATCTTTTCATTTTCTGTGACCTGACTTTCTATATGTGATTTGTAAAAAATACGTCCTATCACTTGTACAAGCTATTCCACAGTGGTGCAGCAGTAGCGTTGTTGCCTCACAGCAAGAGGTTCTCCTGTTCGATTCTCTGCTGGAGTGCGGGGAGTGCCTTCTGTGTGGAGTCTGCATGTCCTCCCCGCAGTTGGGTGGGCATTCGAAAGACATGCATAAATGGGCGTGCCTTCATTGAAGGTTGAATGTCGAGCTGGCACCTTGGCGTCTGTGAAAATCTACTGCCAATCATTAGTGGACCGGAGTTCCACTGTGGCGACCCCTAACCAGGAAAAGCCGAAAGACAACAACATCACTTGTACAAGCTACGCTATCTAAGAGTGTTTTAACTTCCCTACTATCAGTAAGAGACTCCTTGCAAATGAGATAATTTGTAGCAACATAATCATCAGCATAGAGCAACTTTGTTGATATATTCCATCCAACCTGTTTGCTAATGTAGTCTACCAACAAGTATGAACATCAGGGTTAGAGCTTAAACCTGATGCACACTCACTCCCACTGAGAACCCCCACTGTGAGTCTGAACACTGTTTATACTTGTGTCATTGAGTCCTTGTACATAGTCTGCACTAATTCTACCAATGTTGCTTGGACCTCTAATCACAGTTGGACTGCCCAAATCAGCTTTCTTGGGCTCTCTGTATATGCTTTTTTCAAGTCTAGGAATACCCATTTTGACTCTTTCTTCATCTTTAGCGTGTTCTCTTCTAGCTGTCTCACTGCAAACATTGGGTCAGTTATGGTGCATCCTGATCTGAATTTAAACTGCTGATCTTCCATCTTGCTTTCTACTGATCTATACATTCATTTATCAGTTACCTTCTCCAGAACTTTCATGTAGTTTGACTTGAGTTTGATGCCTCTGTACTGCCCGCAGTTGTGAATGCCCCCTTTGTTCTTGCACACTGGCATTAGTATGCTTATTCTTCAGTCACCTGGGATACGCCTTTCTCTCCATACTACTAAAAGGTACCCTCAGGAGCCATTTCTCCCAGACTCACTCAACATCTTGATCATATGAAAATGTAAATTTAACAGAACATAATCTGTTTTCCAGTGGCACAGGAGTGACAATTAAACATGGGTAACTGCCACAGAAGGTGGAGTGTGTATGTCTTGCATGGCCGTCCAGTTCTCATTTGTCTTTTTTTTATCATACACATGTTTAATGATGCTTTCTCATTGTCTTCCTTCTGAATACCCAGTTGTGGAAGACTAAGAAGAGAAGGATTACGTCAGCTGACTTCAGTTTCATCTGGTGCTGGGTCACTAGTAGCTTACAGTCTGTCTCTTAGTAGGGAGTTGAAGGCTGCTCTGTTATAGATGACCTAGAAGAACTGCTGGCGCCCTTTATGTCTGCCGATCAAGATAGGGGTAAAGGCTGCTTTGCTGAGAATGGACAAGGGGGTGGTCACTCCACAAGACATGTGGATGCTGGTTGCTGCTGAAGTGCATCAGCAGCTAGACACTTGAATTGAGAACATTAACCGCCTCCTGGCATAGCCGGTATAGTCTCGTGACTGACAAGTCCCAACCATCAGATATCCAGAATTGCATCTGTCCCATATCATCCATACCATCTGATGACCAGGCAAGTGATGCTTAGTTTTGTTGCCCTCTCAGCTGGCATGACAACCAACCCTGCCCAGATCTTACACCATCCCCATCCTGGTGCATTTCTTCTGTTATGTAAGATTTCCCATTTTTTGTTAATTTTTCAGCCCTCCCTTTCAAGAATTGTCATTCCTCTTTATGTTGGTGTCCTTCCACTACTCTCCAAATCTTTATGTAGATATTAGCCTTGTCTATCTGTGGTCTGTGTGTGTCTATCTGCCCTCGGTACTACTTTCTCATCCATAACCATTCCTTAGTACCTTCCCCACCTACTTTTGTAAAACCTAAAAAGGGTCTATTTTGCCACAGAAAAATTACCCTTCCTTCTCCCCTTCCTTTCATACCTTATGGTTACCTCAGCTTCCTGTTCTCTTCTTCGCTATCTACACAGTTTCACCCCCATTTATATACTGAACAGGGTTGCTAGTGTGTTCTGCATCCCCACATTGGCCTTTCTGTTGGCAACCATGTTAAACTCCAGTTCCCTTCTTGTGCCTCATTGTTCAGTGCCTTCGTGTGCCATTGTTTCAGTGCTTTTAACAGGGTCTATTTCTGAACAGGAATAAGATGGCATCTGTGAAAATGAATGGTCTATGTAAAAGGTGCTTTAAATTACAAGTATTATAGCTCTGTTTGGTAACTGCTATTAGCCAAATTTGTTCCAACGTGTACTTGTGATTACGATGTCACTGTCCATATGTATGGGAGCGGTTGCATGTTCTGAGCATGTCCTTCATGGTTTTGCACTCCTGGAAATTCAGAAAATCCTTTTACTATTTAAACTTTCATCACCGTTTTTCCAAAGCTCCTAAGCATGAAGCAGTTAAAATATATAATCGCAGGTTTTATCTGATTGTGGTTAAGTAAGTAAAACTAATATTTCTATTTACCGGTAAAACAGCCACTCTATGATATTCCATATTTTTGTTAACTGTGCTGCTGAGTGTTTTCTTAAGCAAAACAATACATTTATTATTTAAAACATGTGGTGCACACACTGCTACTGCTACACTTTTCCTTCTACTACCCTTGTTGGAAAAATGTTGTATTGGTTGTCATGGAATGGCTACACTCCATAACTGGGAAACTGTCTTACTCAAACATTCATTTTATTACAATGCTAGACAAGAGATTTAGACTCACCTTTCAAGTTATCATTTTTACAAGTCTAAAGCTATGGACTGATTTAAAGACCAGATAGATTGTTTTCTTCCTGCACCATTTGCAATACTATAAGCTGGAGAGCTTACTGATTTGTTTTTTTCCATGTAGATGTACTTATTTTTTGTGAGTTTAGCTGCTCCTAGCTTCACTGGTACAGCAACAACTAATATCAGAGCTTTCTAGTACAAAGTATGGTTTTCTTTATTAGGAGCTTGTAATAGCATGGTACTAAATGGTTTATGATGGTTTACTTATTTGCTATTGTATGACATCTTTTTGACTTGCCATTTTCGGAAAATGAACACAGAAAAAGGTGAGTGAATTTTTTGAAGGGTGGCAAACCCCCGTTCTCTTCTTTAGTGGTGGGGGGGAGTAGCTCGACCACTGGAACCTCCCTAAATTATACATATCAATTTCACTGTTGCACCACAGTGGAGAAATGGGCAAAAACAGTTGAAAATTGCCCCATTAACTTGCACAGTACAGTACATTGCAGTGAAACTCACCATGGCATTCAATGTATGATCTAAAGATGCTTGACCACCACTACATCAGTGGCCAGTTAAGATGGTTTATGTCTAACTTCCTATTCTGCTGTTTTAATTTAATTTTGCAGCATTTTTAGTAAAGCTGTAATATTATATCAGTAATGTGGTTTGCTTTCAGCTAGTCCGTTCTAACAAAGCAGTCTGTAACAAAAGAGATTGGGGCATACCTCTTTTAACTTCATATCCAACCTACCTCTAGGGTTGCACTCATAGGTCTCAATCTTCCATCTCCAAAATGAGGAACACTAGCCCTCATAATGTGGAACAAATGGGCAAAATGTGGAACACATACTAATGGCTTACTAACAACTTCAACTAGGAAGGCCATAGAATGGTTAAATATGCTGGTTTTACTTATAAAGGAGATCTTTTAATGAATGAATATGATTCATTTCTATTTACCATGGATTTCACTTAAAATTCCTAAACTGAATGTGTGACAGGGTCTTTCAATGTGGAACATTGAGGAACTTTGAGGAACATGAACTTTTTAAGACCCCAAATGAGGCTCGTTCCTCGTAATGAGGTACACTTGAGGGGTATGGTTGCACTTCTTTTACACAATGCAAATTAGTACTGATAAAAACTGAATTCTTATTCTTTCACCCACTATCAGCTCCAAGAGCTAACATTATGAACCCAGTTGCTGTTATAACAACATTTGCAGATTATAGTTTTTTTTAGTAATTAACTATTCACTAAGCAGATTTATTGTGATTAATCATGTATGTCGCCTCACAGCAAGAGGTTCTCCCGTTCAGTTCTCGGCTGGAGCGCCTTCTGTGTGGAGTCTGCATGTCCTCCCTGTGGTCGAGTGACGTTAATGACATGCAGGTAGGTGTGAGCATGAATGGGTATGCCTTCGTTGAAGGTTGGGCATCGGGCTGGCAACTCGGCACCATAAACATCCACTGCCAATCATGAGCGGACCGGAGTTCCACTGTGGTAACCCCTAACCGGGAAAAGTCGAAAGTCTTTTAATCATGTATTGCTTAGACAAACATCAATAATCGTAACTTTCAAATACTGACAGTAATCAGCATATACCATGAAGCAATTATTTTCAGAGGAGGGCTATAGACCTCTGTATCCCGCAATGAGAAGACTTTGGCTCCACACTGCCATTTTCTTTATATACTAACTCTAAGGTTGCACAAACTCAAAGAAAAGTAAAAAAGATTTATAACACTCACCCTTTCCTCTTCTCCAAGTCCCACAACTAAAAACAACACAATATCTGCAACAAACATGATCTGATCATAGTTAAATATCAACAATGTAAACATGAACCTTTCCATAGCAGTGTATCATGTTGTGATTACATGACTGCAGCATCATCTGTAGTACTCACACTGCTATGTTTTTTCAGAAAAAACTGCAAGTACTAGGAGACAATTGCCGATTAATGTCCTTCATGAGCATTGTGCTCTACTACAGCTGTGGGGCATGGTTTGAATCTTCCAGCATGTGACCTTTGGGTTACAAGACTGCACAACTTTGGATCCTGCTTCTTTAGTGGCTTAGAAAGTGTTCCAGACTGACCTCTTTTAAGACATCCTTAAAATCATATTTGTTTGACCTGGCTTTGGTGAAATATCTTCTAGATGGCAGTTGTTTTTGACTTGCTCTGTTAATGTTTATTGCTTATTTTATTAATTTATATTTTGTCATTTTTGGTTGGCTTTTATGTTGTATATATTGCGTAGTATACAGTGTGAAGCATTCACAGTGACTAAGCATATTGACATGAATTTACAAGAAGCGGAGTCTGTACTAGTTGGCTACTATAGGCTTATTAATATACCAACAAAACAGGCTACAGTGATAACTGGAAAGGGAATACAGACATACAAACATATAAATATTTCAGGCAAGACCAGTAATGTGCTTACAGTCTGCAAGTATAACAAAACATAATTCCTATAATGTGTCCAGGTAGTTTTTAAAAAATCCAATCTAGTGTTTGCTCTAATATAATTTGGTAGGCTATTCCATAGATCAGCTACTCTCTCTGAAAAAATCAGTATAGCTCTCATTCCTATATAATCTTCTACACAGGTTGTCTGATGATTTTCTGCTACTTTTTGATAATCCCATACATTTCCAGAGGTAGTTGTCTCTAAATCTCTTATAAACATGAATAAGATCTTATCTTAAATATTTGTATGAGACACTGTACACGTTTAGATATCACAATCTTTCATAATAATTTAAACTTTCACATCCATGGATGGCATTCATATATATCTTTTGTCCCATGTCACAGCGTACAGTCTACCAGTCACTGCTATTCATTCTCAGGGAAACACTAGCTGCAAATTTACCTAAGTAAACTACATCACTGTTCGATTTAATTTCACCGGAGAAAGAATGAAACTGAAATGGCAGGTTGATTACCAATTGCATTTACACCAGTCTGCACATTTTGTATGCTGATATTTAAATTATTTCCTGAAGCATGTAATCTTTTATCAGGTGAGAGTTTTATGTGTAAAACCTTGGAGAAACAGTTACGGTCTTCACCCTGTGGTGCTACTACCTTCAATATACTTAAAACTGCTCTAAATCGCTGTCAGAATGCCTTCAAATTCTTGTCATCCAAACCCTGGAATGCATTTCTGTCATCACTACCATCACTCTGTAAACTCTTCTAAATTGTTGTGCAAAATATCTGAAATCCTTGGAAAGCTGCAAGAGGTATTTGGCTGTCATATACCCACACTGTGTTACCTGCAGTACAATAGTACAACTTTACCTAACCTGTTGTACAGAATTACAGCTTTATCTAATCCATGATACAATATTACAGATTTTCCATACCTGACCTACATTATTTTCAGCTTTACCTAACCTGTGGTAAAACATTATTACTTTACCCCATCTGTGGTACAATAATAATATAGCTTTGCCAAGCCTGCAGTACAATATTACAGCTTCACTTAATCAGTGCTACAGTATAACAGCTTTATCTAATCTGCAGTACAATATTACAGTTTCACCAAACCTGAGGTACATTATTACAGCTTTACCTAAGATGCAGTAAAATATTAAAGCTTTAACTAATCAGCGGTACAGTATTGTAGCTTTGCTCAACATGCAGTACAATATTACAGCTTTACCAAACCTGTAGTAAAATATTACAGCTTTAGCTAATAAGTGGTACAATATTATAGCTTCACCTAACCTGTAGTACTATATTGCAGAGTTTCCAAAACTTTGGTGCAATATTACAGCTTTACCTAGTCAGTGTTAGTTTTACAGGTTTACCTAACCAGTAGTACAATATTATAGGTTTACCAAAATATGAGTACAGTATTACAGCTTTATCTAATCTGCGGTACAATATTATAGCTTTACCTAATCACTGTTATAGCATTACAGCTTTACCAAACCTTTAGTACAATATTACAGCTTTAACTAATCAGTGAGAACAATATTACAGCTTTAACTAAGCTGTAGTATAATATTACAGCTTTACCTAATCAGTAATACAGTATTAAGGCTTTACCAAACCTGTAGTACAACATTACACCTTTACCTAATCTGTGGTACAGTATTACATCTTTTCCAATCCTGATGTACATTATTACAGCTTTACGTAAACAGTAGTACAATATTACAACTTTACAAAATCTGACATACAATATTACAGCTTTACCTAACCAGGAATACAATATTACACCTTCACCTAACCAGTGATACAGTTTTACAGCTTTACCAAACGTAGTAAAATATTACAGCTTTACCTAATTAGAAGTACAATATTACAGCTTTACTGTGCCTGTTGTACAATATTGCAGCTTTATCTAATCATTGGTACAGTATTACAGCTTTACCTAACTTGTAGTACAATATTTCAGCTTTATCTAATCAGTGGTACAATATTACATCTTTACATAAGCTGCAGTACAATACTACAGATTGAACAAAACTGTGGTCAAGTATTACATCTTTGCATAATCTGTAGTACAGTATTACAGTTTTACCTAATCTGTAGTACAATATTACAGCTGTACCAAACCTGTTGTACATTATTACAGCTTTACCAAAATTGTAGTAAACACAATATTATAACTTTACAAAATCTGTTGTACAATATTCCAGCTTTAACTGACCTGCAGTCCAATATTACAGCTGTACCTAATTATTGATACATTATTACAGCCTTGCCAAACCCGCAGTGCAATACTACCACTTTACCTAATCAGTGGTATATTATTACAGCTTTATCAAACCTGTAGTAAAATATTATACCTTTACCTAATCGGTAGTACATCACTACAACTTTACGTAACCTGTAGTACAATATAAAAGCTTTAACCAAACTGTGTATAATGTTACAACTTCACTAATCAGTGGTACAGTATTACAACTTTACCTAATCTGTAGTACAATATTTCATTTTTACATAATCTATGGTACAATATTACAGTGTTACAAAACCTGAGGTACATTGTTACAGCTTTCTCTAAACTGCAGTACAATATTACAGATTTGCCTGATTAGTGGTACAGTAGTACAGTTTCACCAAACCTGTAGTACAGTATTGCAGCTTTACCTTATCACTGTTACAATATTACTGCTTTTTCATACCTGTAGTACAATATTACAGCATTGCAAAAATTGTGGTACAATATTATATTATATTGTATTGTGTTACAATATCTTTCAGGGCTGGTGAAAGCTCTAAGGACCATCCGGTGGTTGCTTCATATTCCTTTTCTGACCCCATCTTCAGCTAGCATGGATCTACCTTCTCTCACACCCTTGAAGGCTTTTCAAACATCTGTACCTCACATTAAGGCGAATCTTAACTGATTATATCTGAAGGACAAAGTGGGATTCCTTATATCTTAGTAAGAGAGGAAATTCTTACAACCATTGAGTCTTTCTAGGGGTCTAATCTCAGAAGGCGATCCAAGTGGATGTCCCACAGAAGAAAATAAGCAAATATCTAAGCATATTGCCATTGTTAAGGATCCCAAGCGTGAATGGCAGGATTTTACTCTGGGTTTATTTAATGCTTTGATAACTTTGAAGCCTCCTCATCGGGTTTGTAATCCTGCTCCTCCTTGGTCTTCCACTCCACTCGAGGCCTAGGGAATGCATAGGTTTATGACGTCATAGATTGTTACTAGGCTAATGACCTTTATACACCTAGCCAAGTCTTTCTGAAAGAATAATGATACCAGGATGCAAAGAAACTCCCTTACCAGCCTCAGTAAGAAGCTGGGATTCCTCATAAAATCCTCCAAAGCTAGTTACAAAAATAAAATTGCCGAAGATTCCAAAGACAACCACAAGGCATTCTATAGCTATGTCAAGAATCTAAATGGCAATGCTCAGATCTGCTCTGAGCTACAACAGAATGGCACTCAATATACTGATCCCAAGGATATTGCAAGTATCCTGGCAGATCGATTTAGTGCCAACTTCAACCCCCTCTCACCTCCTAAAGGGCTTATCCCAGTACCAAAAGATTGCCAAATTCCAGTAATCATGGCCACACAGGTAGAAACTGCACTCTCCAAAGCTAATAATACAGCATCCGTGGGACCAGATGACATCCTGGGCTGTGTACTACATGAACTACAAAATGAACTGGCACCTCACCTAAGTATCATGTTTAATCATAGCCTCACTTCAGGCTCCATGCCCACTGAGTGGTGCACAGCTACAGTTATCCCACTCCACAAGGGGGATCCACCTTGGATTTTGGGAACTACCGTCCCATTAGTCTGATGAGCCTGATCTGCAAGGGCATGGAACGCATTATCATGGATTTTATAAACAAAGACATTGGCAACCTTCAAACACTGGACCCCACCCAGTTTGGGTTCATGAAGGACCGATCTTGTCTCCTGAACCTAATTGACTTCTTCAAATCAGTCTCCAGAGCTGTGGATGAGGGTAAGGCGGTCCACTGGGCCTATCTGGACCTTGCTAAGGCCTTTGACACCATCCCCCACTCTAGAATCGTAGATAAACTTACTAAGCTGGGCATAAATCCCTATGTTACTCAATGGGTTGCCAACTGACTTACTGACTGAACTCAGACTGTAAACGTAGCCAACTCCAAATCCATCTCCAGGCAAGTGGAGTACCTCAGGGTTCAGTCCTGGGAATGCTCTTGTTTGGCATCTACTTCTCTGAAGTACAGGCCAACACTAAGGGACTCTGGCTAACAAAGTTCACAGATGACTGCAAACTGTGAGACATTATTGAATCCCCAGATGATGTGGATATTCTACAAAAGGGCCTTACAGAAACAGATGCTTGGTGCCAGAGCCATGGGTTCGGGCTCAATGCCAAGAAATGTATAGTTTTCCCCTTTGGGAAAAAACATGTACCCATGAATTATCACATAGGTGGCAGTACACTAAACACCAAAAGTGTGATGAGACACCTGGGGACACAGGTGGACAGTGGTCTCACCTTCGATAACCACATCACCACAGTGGTCAGGAAATCCTTCTGTGTGGCACACCTCATCACTAAGGCTTTTCATCTGGAGAAAAGGAGGACATTGTCCCACTGTGCTCATCCCTCATTGGACCTATTATAGAGTACAATGCCCCATTTGGTATTTGCCTCTCAAGACATTTGCAACAGCTGGAGGGGCCGCAGAGGTACCTCGCTAAAAGAATGACAGGCCTAAAACAGAAGCCCTTTGATGACCATCTAGAAAAACTCCAGCAATACTCTGGCATATTGTTTACTCAGAGGCGATCTCTGCTTAACATACAAGGCCATGTCAAACCCTAAGCTGTTTGACATGCTCCACTTAAAGAAATCCCAATCCCTCAGAGCCACATGCTCCAGGGATCTAAACCTTGTCGTCACAATGAACAAAACATGCTTGAGGGATAGGTTCCTGACCCAGAGACTCCCCATACTCTGGAATAGACATTGTCATGCAGTGCACCTCCTTGGCCCTCTTCAAAAGGGACTTAGACAATTGGATGGGAGATAGGAAATTCACCCTGGGGATCACGTCATTTGACCTACTAGACAGCGGTCTAGGGAAGTAAATATTGTGGGAAGAAATACCCAGGGAATTGCTATGGCTAGACTTGTATAGGGCCTAGGGCCGATAGCGTAGTACCAGCCTTTAAACCTATATTACAACTTTACCTAATCAGCACAGTGGTACAGTATTACAGCTTTACCAAACCTGTAGTACAAGATTAGAGCTTCATCTAATTTGTGGTACAATATTACAGCTTTACCAAACCAATTTACACAATCTGTGGTATAACATTACAGCTTTACTTAATCAGTAGTACAGTATTACAGCTTTACTGAACCTGCAATAAAATATTGCATCTTTACCTAAACAAAGGTACAAAATTACAGCTTGACCTAAACTGTAGTAGACTGTTACAGCTTTTCCTAATCAGTGGTACAGTGTTACAGCTTTACCTAATTTGCAGTAGAATATTTCAGTATTACCTAATATGTGCTACAGTATTACAGCTTTACCAAACCTGAGGTACATTACTACATCTTTACCTAAACTGTGGTACAATAATAAATTTTTTACGTAATCAGTAGTACAGTTAGAGTTTAGCCAAACCTGCAGTACAGTATTACAGCTTTACCTAATTAGTGATACAGCATTACAGCTTTACCAAGCCTGTAGTAAAATATTACAGCTTTACCTAATCAAAGGTACACAATTACAGCTTGACCTAACCTGTAGTAGAATATTATAGCTTTATCAAAATTGTTATTTAGCAACCTTTTATTATCTTGCCAAGCTACACAAGGACAATATTAATCCCCCGGGGTGTCCTATTGTGTCTGCTGTAAACTATTTTTTTTACATAATGTTGGGGTTTTCATACGCAATTATTTATTACCACATGTAGAGAGGTTGGACTCTTATATTAAAGACTCATTTGATTTTCTGGATAAGATATCAGCCATCCATTGAAATCAGAATATGTTTTGGATTACTATTGATGTATGCAGTTTGTACACTAATATTAGGCATAATGATGGAATAAGAGACTTGCAATATTTTTTAGATGATAGCCCGAGGTCTCATTTTATGGTAGAACTTATTCACTTCTGTTTGCTACATAATTATTTTAGTTCAAATGAAGTTGTTTACCTTCAGTTAAGAGGCACAGCCATGGGGACACCATTTGGCCCCATGTATGCGAATCTCTTTATGGCTATGTTTGAGTTGGATTACATATATAAAAATGAATTTGTGCAACATAGGTTCATAGGTAGGTACTAGGCTATTGGCCCTAGGGCCTATATAAGCCTTGCCAAATGGTACCCTGGATTTTGCCACCCAAGAAAATTATTTTCCTCTGCACCTGTCAAGCAGAGCCACAGAAGTGATTTCCGGGGTGAATTTCCTATCTCTCATCCAATCATCAAGATTTTTCTTGAAGAGTGCTAATGAGGAGCTTTGTTTGATATAGATAGGTAGTTTGTTCCAGAGTATGGGAAGTCTCTGGGACAGGAATCTATCCCTCCAGCATGTTCTGTTTATTGTGGTGACAAGGCTTAGGTCCCTAGAGCATGTAGCTCGGAGGGATTGGGATTTCTTTACGTGGAGCATGTCCAACAGCTCTGGGTTTGTTTGTAGTTCAGTTCTAGGCTAACTGCCCCTGCGAGCCATTTTAAGCCTAGCCAGTTATCCCTTGTGAAACTCAAACCCTGCACCTTGTGTTTGTAAGGCAAACACTTTAGCCATTAAGCCACCCTCCCAACATAAATGAATTCATGTTTTTCCTTCCATGTATTCGAACCCTGAACCTACTATACACAAACCCGTAACTCTACCCATTTAGCTATCTGGATGACATAGCTTTGTATGTTAGGCAGAGATCACTTCTGAATAGGCAGTATGTGACAGAGTAAAGCTGGAGTTTTTTTGAGACGGTCTGCGTAGGGCATCTGTTTGAGGCCGGTAATCCTCTTTGTGAGGTATTTCTGTGGTCTTTCCAGTTGTTGTAGATGTCTTGTGAGGTACATACCAAAAGGGGCATTGTACTCTATAATGGGTCTAGTAAGTGATGAGTAGAGGGGACAATGACCTCTTTTTTTCCTGGATGAGAAACCTTTTGTGATTTGGTGTGCCGTGTAGTAGGATTTCATGACTATTGTGGCAATGTGATTATCAAATGAGAGACTACTGTCCACCTGTGTCCCAAGGTCTCTTATCACACTTTCGGTGTTAAGTAGACTACCGCCTATGTGGTAGTTCATGGGTACAAAGTTTTTACCAAAAGGGATGACAATGCACTTTTTGGCATTGAGCTTGAGGCCATGGCTTTGACATAAGGCATCTGTATCAGTGAGGCCCGTTTGTAGGATGTCCACATCGTTAGGAGTTTTGATTATGTCTCCTAGTTTGCAGTCATCTGCAAACTTTGTTTGCCAAAGACCTTCTGTGTTAGCCTGTATTTCAGAGAAGTAGATAGCAACCTGGAGAGTACCTAGGACTGAACCCTGTGGTACTCCACTTGCCACTGGTCTGAAGTTGGATTTAGAGTCTGCTACTTTCACAGTGTGGGTTCTGTCAGTGAGCCAGTTGGCAACCCGTCTTGTGACATAGGGATTTATACCTAGTTTAGTGAGTTTGTCTATAATTCCAGAGTGGGAGATGGTGTTGAAAGCCTTGGCGAGATCTAGATAGGCTGTGTGAACCACCTTACCCTCATCTACGGCTTTGGTGACCGCTTCAAAGAAGTCTATCAGGGTAAGGAGACATGATCTGCCTTTTACAATCCTGAACTGGGTAGGGTCCAGAGTTTGGAGATTACCAATGTGATTATTTATAAGTTCCATGATGATACGCTCCATAGCCTTGCAGACCAGGCTCATCAGGCTAATGGGGCGGTAGTTCCCAGGGTCCATGGTGACTCCCCCTTTGTGGCTTTATAATAATAAGTTGGATTTACAAAAGCAAATTTGTCATACTTTGTCTATGTTTTTACATAGAGGTTATAGTGAGGATTTAATTAAGGACTCTATTGATAAATTAATGCAGTCCCACCTCCCGAGATGTAACAATAGCAAAGGATATGCTCATTCTAGTAATAGGAATTATTTTGCTGAGGGTGAAAAAATGTTCTTTGTGACTACTTATAATATTTTAAGCACAAAAGTTTGGGAATTAGTAAAACATTGTTGGAAATTTTTACATAGATGAACTCCCGCCTAAGATTATTTGTAATACACCCTATGTTGCTTATAAAAGAGGACAGAATTTGGGGGATAAATTAGTTAAAGCTTATTTTATTTTGCCAGTAGCAAGCCCTTCCAGTTCCCTAATGCCCCTGGGTACCACACCTTGTGATAACTGCAATATATAATAAAACAAGAATGAGCAAAGGGTGCAGTACGAGCAGCAAAGCACAATAAATAAAGTAAAAATAAAGTGCTGCACGAAGAACTCACACGGCAAGACTCTTTATTTAAAAACAATAAAACAGATAAAAAGTTTTTTTAATCTGTAGTAGAATATTATAGCTTGATCAAAACTGTGGTACAGTATTACAGCTTTACGTATTCAATGGCACAGTATTACAGCTTTACCTAACCTTCACTATAATATTTCAGCTTTACCTAATCAGTGGTACAATATTGTAGCTATAACTAACCTGTAGTACAATATTAAAAATTTACCAAAGCTGTACTGCAATATTACAGCTTTAACTAATCAGCGGTACAGTATTACAGCTTTACCTAACATGTAGTACAGTATTACAGTGTTACCTAATCTGTAGTACAATATTACAGCTTTACCAAACCTATGAGTACAATATTAGTTTTACCTAACCTGTGGTGCAGTATTACAGCTTTACATAATCTGTGGCACAGTATTACAGCTTTAACTAATCTGTAGTGCCATATTACATCTTTTCTTAATCTGTTGTTACAATATTAAAGCTTTAGCAAACCCGAGGTACATTATTCCAGCTTTGCTTAACTTCTAGTACAATAGTACAAATTTACAAAATCTGTGGAACGATACTACAACTGTACCTTCCCTGCAGTACAATATTACAGCTTTCCTTAATCAGTAGTACAGAATTACAGCTTTCCTTAATCAGTAGTACAATATTACAGCTTTCCTTAATCAGTAGTACAATATTACAGCTTTCCTTAATCAGTAGTACAATATTACAGCTTTCCTTAATCAGTAGTACAATATTACAGCTTTCCTTAATCAGTAGTACAGAATTACAGCTTTGCCAAACCTGCGGTACAATATTACAGCTTTACCTCATCAGTGGTACAGTATTATAGCTTTACAAAACCTGAGGTATTATTAAATTTTTACCTAACCTGTAATAGAATATTACAACTTTATAAACTCTGTGGTACAATATTACAGCTTTACGTAATCAGTGGTATAGCATTACAGCTTTACCAAACTCGTGATTCAATATCACAGCTTTACCTCACCTGCAGTACAGTATCACAGCTTTACAAGTAGCATCACTTATATATCAGAGTTAGGTTATTTATGTAATGCCTTTTTTTTACTTTACTTTCGGTTTCATTTGATTAGCTTTCATCTTTTTTCTGTAACACCTCATTGCTGAAAGTGGGTGCTTATTATCTAGTCCACATACCTCATAGGAAGGAAGTTAGGTAAATAGAGAGGGGGGAATACACACAAATATACATATACAGTGGATATAAAAAGTGTACACACACCTGTTAAAATGCCAGTTTTTTTGTGATATAAAAAACTGAGACCACAATAAATCATTACAAAACTTTTCCCACCTTTAATGTGACCTATAACCTGTACAATTCAATTGAAAAATGAGCAAATCTGCTAGGGGAAAAATATAAAAAATAAAAAACGTACAATAGGCTGATTGCATAAGGGTGCACACCCTTAAACTAATACTTTGTTGAAGCACCTTTTGATTTAATTACAACATCCAGTCTTCTTGGGTAGGAGTCTATCAGCATGGCACACTTGGCAATATTTGCCCACTCTTCCTTGCAAAAGTGCTCCAAATCTGTCAGATTGCCAGAACATCTCTTATGCACAGCCCTCTTCAGGTCACCCTACCGATTTTCTATTAGATTTAGGTCTGGGCCATTCCAAAACTTTAATTTTATTCTGGTGAAACCATTTTTTTTGTTGTTAATTTGGATGTATACTTGGGGTTATTGTCATGTTGAAAGGTAAAATTCCTCTTCATCTTCAGATTTCTAGCAGACGCCTGAAGGTTTTGGGCCAAAAGTGACTGGTATTTGGAACTGTTACTAATTCCCTCCACCTTGACTAAAGCCCCTCAGTTCCAGCTGAAGAAAAGCAACCCCAAAGCATGATACTGCCACCACCATGCCTCACTGTGGGGATGGTGTTCTTTTGGTAATGCAAAGTGTGTTTTTTGCGCCAAACATACCTTTTGGAATTGTGGCCAAAAAGTTCAATCTTGGTCTCATCAGACTACAACACATTGTCCCACATGCTTTTGGGAGACTTGATGTATTGTTTTGCAAATTTTAGCCATGCCTGGATGTTTTTCTGTGTAAGGAAAGGCTTCCATCTTGCAACCCAACCCCATAGTCCAGACATATGGAGAATATGGGAGATTGTTGTCACATGTAGTACACAACCAGTACTTCCCAGAAATTTCTGCAGCTCCTTCAATGTGCTTGGCAGCCTCCCTGACCAGTTTTCATCTTGTCTTTTCATCAATTTTGGAGGGGCATTCAGCTCTTTGCCAAGTCACTGTTGTCCCATATTTTCTCCACTTTTTGATGACTGTCTTCACTGTGTTGTATGTTATATCTACTGCTGTAAAAAATTTTTGTGCCCTTCTCCTGACTGATACCATTCAACAATGAGATCCCTTTGATGCTTTGTAAGCTCCGTGTGAACCATGACATTTGCTGTAGGAGGCATCTGAGTAAATGTCAGGAAAATCCTACTAGGACAGCTGAAATGTATTTGGGGTTAATCGGAGTCTCTCTAATTGATGGCAGGTGTGTACCCAAGAAGACTGAATGCTGTAATTAAATCAAAAGGTGCTTCAACAAAGTATTAGTTTATGGGTGTGCACACATATGCAGCCAGCTTATTGCACATTTCTGGCACTAGCCACTACATCTTTAGCCCTAGCCATAGCCACTTACACAATTCTACCACCTTGTGTTCTCACTAGATACTAATATCACTGAATTTTATCTGTAATGCTTCCTCGTGTTTTTTATTTTACTCCTGATACCTTTCTATTGCCTTGTGTTTTCACTAGATACTAAATGCACTGTTTTCTACTTGTAACACTTCCTCCTGTGTTTTGTTTAGTCCACGATACTTGTCTGTTAGCATGTGTTTTCACTAAATCCTAATTGCACTGTTTTCTACTTGTAACACTTCCTCCTGTGTTTTGTTTAGTCCACGATACTTTTCTGTTACCATGTGTTTTCACTAAATCCTAATTGCACTGTTTTCTACTTGTAATACTTCCTCCTGTGTTTTGTTTAGTCCACTTCTGTTACCATGTGTTTTCACTAAATCCTAATTGCACTGTTTTCTACTTGTAATCCTTCCTCCTGTGTTTTGTTTAGTCCACAATACTTTTCTGTTACCATGTGTTTTCACTAAATCCTAATTGCACTGTTTTCTTCCTGTAGCACTTCATGTTTTATTTTCATTTAATTCCTATCTTCCTTAATATCTTTATACTCTACTGAGTACTACACCAATATGTATTTTACATCTTTCATGTCATTGAAATTAATTGTTACTATTTAAGAAATGTGATATTACCAGTTGGTCTAACTTTAACTGTACCACTATTGTACACATTTTGATAACTGTATCTCATATTGTCTTGACTCTTGTTTTTCGAAATATACTCATTTCACAAATGAGTTACACAAAGCTTGTAATCAATCCTCCCTAATTCAATATGCTGATGATTCCACTGTCATCTTTCTCCAATAACATCTCAGAACCTCATGCTCATACCCAGGACACCTTTCTATCCACTGAAAAGTGGCTGCCCGATAATCAACTCATCTTAAACCCCAAAAAACAAAACTCCTGCTTTTTTTCCCTTGCATTCTCTCTTAGCACAAATCAACCTTTATCATTACTTCCTCTAATACATTTGTTCATCCTGAACCCCATACTAAGGTCCTATGTACCATCATTGATGACAAACTAAAATTTAGCTTGCATATCCTTCAAAACATAAAAAAAAATCAGAAACTCTGACTACTGTGTCAAAATAGAAGATATCTAACATCTAATGCTAAACTCTGCTTAACTCATGCTTTCCTTCTCGCCTCTCTTCTCTATACTGCCCCAGTCCTAACTAATATACAGTATACAACCCTGTCCAAACTATAACAGAAATACCACAAAATAGCTAGATTTGTCACTAACTGTTCTTACAATTCCAACCATTGCCTGGCTCTCAATTCTCTCCACTGGCTGGAGTTCCCCCAACAACTCCTACTAGCCCAGCTTCAAATCGCACACTCTGCATTATACAAACCTTCCTCCTGCTCTTCCCTCTCCTCCCTGATATCCTCTTACACCCATAATCATATTCGCTGCACCTCTAGCCAACAACACCTTCACATTGGGTCTCTATCAGATGATCGAAAGCTTACAAGTCCAAAGCTCACAATTTCGAACTGCAAACCTCGATAGCTGAGAACATTGAATGTACAAAAAAAATACTAACTACCCCCCCCCCAAAAAAAACACCGTATGGAGGGGTCAAGTCCCCTGCACCCCCTACACCCTCCACTACTTAAATATACCAACTCCGAAATTGCACTAGAGTGCACTAAAGGGAAATCTTCCCTTCCCGCACTCTATGGCGATCTCCATTCTGTGGTTGTGAGTTTTAGACTTATCGGCCTTTGATGTTCCAATATAAACCCCTTCACATTTACCAACCACACAAAAACATTGGTAAGCTACTTTACAAATTCACTATATCCCAAGCGTGGACCAAACTCCCTGCATATATTACATCCATTCCCTATCCTAAACACTTCAAAAAAGAATGTAAACTTTACCTACTATTTTATTTATTTATTTTACATTTGTTGACTGGGCTGGTCTAACTGGAATACAAATCCATTTTCAGTAGAGGCCCAGGGAGAAAAGCTCCAACACAAACACAATATATACAGTAAAAGTTGTCACAATTCAGAGAAGTATAACAGTAGTTAAAAAGTTCTAAACAGTTTCAGCCATACAGACTTGATGCAGTTGTCATTACAAGAGTACATGGCTCATGATGAGGAGATATAAAAAACAAAAATATAAAACAAAATAGTTGTGTACTTGAGCAAGCAGAATAAAATAGCATAATAAAGTTGTTTACTTATACAATTGTACCAAGTGATACAGTGAAATACAAGATTTATAGGAAACTGCAAGAAGATGTCAGTAGATAGAACATACTCATATTAGAAGCAGATAACACATAGGAAATAGACAAAAAGTTAGTCAGGGTTAGTACAAGGGCATAGCCAATGAGTACTGAGAAATTGTTTTAGTTTCTGTTAAAAAATTGTTATAGAGGACAGAGATAGGAGTTCAGAGGGAAGTATGTTCCAGTGTTTGCCTACAGAGTTAGAGAACAACGAATCTCCAGCTGAGTTGTTGGATTTGCTGGTAGTAATAAGTAACTTATTAGAAGAGCGTAAATTCTTAAGATTGTTGTAGGGAGTTATGAGAGGAGTCAGTATAGGTGTACAGGTGGGGTAATACAGGATCTTATGGATAATAGCAAGTTGGTGAAATAGTATGTGGTTTTGGAACTCTAGCCATCCTAATTGTTTTAGGTTGTTACAATGATGTGTTCTAAAAGGAGAACCTGTGGCAAACCTAGCAATACTATGATAGGAGGTAACAAGTCTGTTGAGGTTGTTTTTTGAGAGATTGGTAAATATGGGTGAAGCATAGAGTAGGGTAGATATTAAATGAGTTCTAGCTATAGTGGTTTTGGCTGAAGGAGTAAGAAAGTGTCTGTTTCTGTAAAGGGATCCCAGTTTCTTATTTACTGTTTTTATAGTGATGTTAATATGAGTATCAAAGTTTAGGTTATTATCTATGGTTATTCCAAGAAGTTTAGTGGTTAGGTCAGGAGATATAAGAGTCCTGTTCATGGATATAAGAGTGAAGTGAAGAGGGGTTGACCTGCGAGTAGGAGCAAAGAGTAGAAGTTTAGTTTTTTAGGGTTAAGTAGGAGGCAACGGTTTAAAAACCATTGCTCAACTGTATTAAATGCTTTTTGTGTCAGGGACTGTAGCTCAGTAGGAGTTTTAGCTGAGCAAATAATGGTGGAGTCGTCTGCATATTGAATGCAGGTTGCATGTGGAATTGCTTGGTGGAGGTCGTTAATGAAAATGGAAAATAACAGTGGGCCTAATATGGAGCCCTGGGGAACACCAAGGGAAATGGGGAGGTGAGAAGATATTGTTTTCCCATAGTACTGCCTGTTGCCTATTATCTAAGTAGGATTTGAACCATTTTAAGGGTAGTGTATCAAGAGAAAGAGATTTAAGTATTTCTATAAGGAGCTGGTGGTTAACCATGTCAAAAGTCTTAGATAAATCAATGAAGACAGACGAGGAAAGAGTATTATTATTACGGTTTGAATTTAAAACTAAGCAAGTCCTGCCCCTTTAATGACCGTACCTAACCTTCTACACTGATGAATTCAACATAACCTTATTGTTTTACTCCAACCTCACTGACTATTTTACTAATCTACCTCTTAGTTTTCCTCCCTTTACACATAGTCCAACTACAAAATTCTCCCTTACCCTACTACTTCACCACATGTACAAATGTAAATATTTCTCTATCATATCTAAATACCTATCTCTATTACTTAACCCACTATATCAATAGCTCTCCTTATGCAAGGTCAATTGCTGCTTATTTTTTTAATGAAAACCAAAAAAAAATATATTATGACATTTATACTTTCTGTAGTATTGACATTACATTTTAGATTTCTCTTTAACTATAACTTATGGATTGTAAATTTCTTTATATTGGAGTGCAAATTTTATGTACCTTAAATTGTCTGTATCGGAGCTTTTCTCCTTAGGTCTCCACTGAAAATGGGCCTCTGGCCCAGTTGGATTAACCCGGTTAACAAATGTCTAAATAAATAAATATATTTTCTTCCAGAAAACTGACTGCCTTCTTGTGAGGGGGAAATGGCCATGTTAAAGGTTCCCCCTCATAGTAATCTTCTTCCAGTTTTTACACTGCCCTTCTGCTGAGGTTTCCCACTAGAAGGGATCTCAGTGCAGTGGGTGGCCTCACTGGCAGTGCTGCATGATAATGCAGCAATCTAGGGAAGTGGCTAATACTAATTAGCTGTGTGCTCACCCCAGAAAGTGCCAGTGGCTGTTGTTTTATGCTAACAAGTAATTTAGAGACTCTTTTGGCAATATAAAATGTCACTTTTAGAGGAAAAAGTAAATCACATTAAAAGACGAGGGTCATCCATTCTTTCCTATGGAAGCAGTGATGGTGCACGTAAGTTCATTGAAGGTATAGACAACAGGGTGTATTTGTGTGTGCATCAATATAGGGGCATAAATGCATATGTATCTGTGTGTGTGTCTCTGTGTCTATGTGGGTCTGTAAGTGTAGAGATGTGATTTTGTTAATACAGTGCATGGGTTGCTAGCAAGAACTCTACAACTATCAGTCCATACAGTACTAGTGTTAGCTAGGCTATGATTCAGAGACATGCTAATGAGCTGATAATGAGGTCTTTCACACTGCAGCCATAGCTGACTCTAGATCATATTTTCTCATCATTGTGGTAGACATTTATTGCAACAGACGAGCATTTTTCTGAATTCCAGGGATTATGTACATCATGTAATTGCTAACAATTTAGCTGTTACTGTTCAAAAAAGTTGCAAATGCATGCAGTGTCTTTTCTCAAAAAAATTGTTGTTGTAAAAAACTATTGAACAAAGATAAAATTAGTAGAGTTGCTTATATTAATATGAACCTAAATAAATAGATTAAAAACTATGTACAGTACTTACAGATTGCCTGAACAATAAAAGTGTTAAAGATAGTAACTCTCCAATGAGACTGAGACACAATGCAGTAATTATGTAAGAGTCTTGCATAAGTAATTTATCGCTGTAAAGAAAACAAAATAATTTCATGAGGCTGAGTTCTGTTGAAATAAATCAATGAGAGATATTACTTTTATCCAAGGATGATTGTTAAATGTTTTAGGATATATCCTGCTTTCTTTTATTTTTAGTCTTACTGATGGCAGTTTCTTTTAGGGAATATAAAAATTCTTTAAATTGTGGTATTGAGGTTGTCTTCCATCATTTTGTAATATTTCCTTCCAATCACTAAAATGATCAAAAGCAGTGACACTTTCTATCTTGCAGTTTTCACTTCCATTAAATAAGATTAGAAACGTGGATAATTAAAAGGTATCGAACCATAAAGTTTTCATAAAGTCTTCAACATTATTCCAAAGGTGGTTTCAGAAAGGGCAGTCAAAAACATGTATGTAATCTGCATTACATATTTGAGTAGATCTCCAGCATTTTATACTTCTATTTTTGTTTATTTTGGCCAATCTGTTTGGAGTTAGCAAAGATATGTGTAAAAATGTACAGGTGAAATTATGCCAATAATAAGAGACCAAGATGTATGATGATAGAGCTCAATATTTGGGATTTACAGTCTGCACACAGAGAAAAGATATAACCTAATGTAATATGATTCCAGAATTTGTCATTTAAATTAATATTGTATATTATAAAAATTGTATAAAGTTTGGAAATAAGATCTATATTTCATAGAAAAGTTGGATTCACTTTAGGATTTTCTTTATACGATGAATGAGAAAGCATTAAGCATTTATGCTGTCTCTGTAATCTTCCATTCTGTAACAACCAATCTTCAGAATCTAAGTCAATTTCATTAATAATTTGTTGCCACACTTTTGCTTTTAAATCTTTAACACAATGCTGCCAACAAACAAAAATCTTAGATTCCCGAATAGAGAATTTGAGTATGAATTTTATTGAAAGAGTTTGTTATGCTAAATGGAATGATCACCTAAAACCAAAGCTTCCGCTCTATCCTGCTGAGAATTGTCTTTCTAAAAGTTTTCAAAATATGATTCAAAATTATAGAGAATTAAAGGGTACAAAGACTATATTGTATGTGGTTACATAGATCATGTCAAATTAAATCATCTTGTTAAGTGATTTTATTATTTCCTATAGACTCATTATTTGTATTAAGGAGAACATAGTGTAACATTTTCCAATTAGAGATATAATTAGGGACCACCCAAATTAGCATTATTTTAAAGATCAATGTCTTAACATAAGAAACAATATCAGGGAAATTGATTTTTTCCAAATCCCAAGGTTTAGGATGATGTTGTAAAGCTACTCTTGGTTTGTTGGAAAACAAAGGAATTTTAGTAAATTTTGTAATTGTTTATTGATTTCGTTAATATGGCTGTTAGGAAGGAAGGAAAGGGCTTGTATTATATATTTTGGGGAACATCATATTTATTAATAGTAGTCAATCCTCAAAAGATATTATAGTTTTGTTCCATTTGGAAGATGAGCTTGAAATTGTTTCTATAATATGTTTATAGTTTTTATTTCATGAGTAGATTTAAATAAAGTAATGCCTACATACTCAAATGATGCAACTTGTTTGCCCATGGTATGTGTTTTATGTATTTTGATGTTTTCTTTTTTTATTTATAAATAAAAGTTTATATTTTGAATTATTAAAGTGGACACCCAAATAAGAATGGAATAGCTTTATAATAGAATCTAATGCCTTCAGAGTTTAGTAATATATCTTCAGCATACAGCGTGATTTTAGATTTATAGAGATGTCAAAGAGGAGTAGGCCTAGCACAGAGCCCTGGGGGACTCCACTGCTGACTGGCCTCTTTTTGGAGGTAGCCTCACTGATTCTAACGTCCTGGGTCCTATCACTGTGTTATATAAATGGGTTTAAACCTACTTCTAGGAGTGTGTTGACAACCCCGGAGAAGGATATTATATCAAATGCCTTATCGAGATCTAATTAGGCAATATGCACCATTTCCCTTCATCCATTGCCTTGGTGACCTTTTTCAAAGAAGTGTAAGCATGATCTTCCTTTGACAAAGCAAAATTGGGATGGCTCCAGTGTCTGGAGGTCTCCTATGTCCTTGTTGACAACTTCCATTACAATTTGTTCCATGATTTTGCAAATAAAACTAATCAGACTAATGGCTCATTAGTTTCCAGGATCTTTTGAAGATCTTCCATTATGAAGGAGGATGAACATCAAAGTCCTACATTCAAGTGCTACAAAGCCTGTTTTAAGACTATTTTTAAAGAATGACTCCAGGGATCCTGATAAGTCATATTTTAGACTATTCAGGAAGCATCCTGGGATGTTACCTGGGCCTACTTAGGCTGTGTTCTTTGCTTTAGTAAGTGCAGCCAGTACATTCCTAGTTGTAGTTGTAAGGGTTATATTTGAGACATACCTCTCAACTGTATAGATTTTCACAGAATGTCCCAATTTTTTCCTCATATTTTTAGTCTGCTTTTCATAAAATTGTGGTTTTCTGGCAAATTAATAGAAAATCATTAAATATTTAAGTTAGAAAATAATTACAGACATTTGAGTTTTAGACTTCACACCTTTCAGAAAATTCATGCTAATGCAAAACCTGTTATTCTGTCAACTTTATAAGTTTTTAAGAGCACTGTTTAAAAAGTGTCCCTATTTTTGGATCTTTGTCCCACTTTTATTTATGGCTTTGTCCAGATTTCTTGCTCTAAGAGGTTGAGAGGTATGATTTGAGGGAGTAGTTGGGAGTGAGAGAGGGGTAAAGTTAGAACTGAATTTGTCCACTAACATGTTCACGATATTGCTAGGCTCAGTCAATGTGGCACTAATAACCACCAGCTTCGCATATTGCTTTCTGTTGCCCTTGAGGTTTTTGATATAGCTGTAGAAGGCCTTGTACTATTTTATCTTTCACCTGGGAGGATATCTTAACCTCAAATTTGGCTTTGCTTGACATAATTAGTCCTTTTATTTGCCTATTTACTTTGATAAGAGAGTTTTTATCTTTATGGGAAGTACTCTTCCTGATTTCTGCCATATTCTTTTTCATTTTGTTGTATATCCTGTGTAATTTAGGATGCCACTAGGGTGGTTTGTTTCTGGGGCTAGTTCTGGGCATACTTCTGGTAGGTACAGAAGCCTTTATGCAGTCATTGACATGGTTGCACAGAGTTTCTGGGAGTAACTAAGTATAAGTGGTGTACTCTGTAGGTTTGGAGGGGCATCACATTTTTGACAACCCATCACTTAACTGGTTATTTGCCTTGAAATAGTTCCTGTTACTGGTTTTAATGACATTATGGAGCTGGTTTAATTTCAAAGGCAATAGCTTTAAAATCAGACATTAGCAAGGAGGATGAGGCATTGGGTGAGGGGGTGCAGCATTCTCATATATTTGTAAACACAAGGTCCAGTATTTTGGAGCCTCTTGTGGGTGTACTCTGTATTTAGTTAAGGGTGTTTATGTTTACAAAGTCCAGAAATCTATGTGCCTGTAGATGTTAGACTATGCAAGATTCCCAAACTACAGAGGGGTAATTAAAGTCTCCCATGAATAAGGTGTTAAGTTAGATGCAAGTGTCTCCAGTAGGTCCAGATATGCATTATGAGCTTTTTGGGACATGGAGGATGACCTGTAGCTGGATAGGATATGGTACAGGATTTTGTCAATGGTGAGCTGCATATGGAGGAGCTCCAGCATGTCATCCTGTCTGACCTCCCTAGATTTATGCTTGTTACTGATGTATATTGAGACACCTCCACCTTTAGCCCCTGTCTGTGAAGCTACTGGTCTAAAAGTGTAGAAGGCACTGAAACCTTGCACATCAGGCATTTAACTAACAACAGGCAATTTTTTTTTCATAATCTTTTTGAAGTTTTCTAATGCGTATGAAATATAGACACATTATTTTGATGATTGTTACAGTACAGTCTGCTTTAAAGTAAGTTGAAACAGCAGAAGGAATTGTGTCTGTGGATGTATTTGACTGGTTTTATCCAAGGTAATGTATAACTGAATGTGCAGATTTCCATTGAATAGCTGAATATTTTTCTTAAAACTAATGATATTCACGTATGTGTATATGTATGCATGTATGTATATATATATATATATATATATATATATATATATATATATATATATATATATATATGGGTCCTCTTCAAATTACCGAAATGTCAGTTCGCCGACACGCGGAAGAGGAACGCGAAAGGACCGACAACGCAGTTGACCGACATGCTGAAATCCCGACAGCTGGAAGACCGACAAGGGGAACGTGTAAGCGACTTGGTAAGTATGCGATAGTGAGGGATTTTGGATTAGGGAGCGGACAGGTAAGTGTGCAATAGTGAGGGATTTAGGGTTAGGTTGTGTGAAAGGTGAGTGTGCGGTAGTGTCGGAGTTAGGGTTTGGGTAATGTAAGTGTGTGTTAGTGACGGGTTTATGTTTCAGGGTGGGTTAAGTAAGTTAGGAATAGGGTGCAGGTAGGGTACGTGCCTGGTACTGTCGGACCTTAGGGTTAGGGGTGGGTTAAGTGAGTTAGGGTTAGGGTGCAGGTAGGGTAAGTGTGTGGTAGTGTCGGACCTTAGGGTTAGGGGTGGGTTAAGTGAGTTAGGGTTAGGGTGCAGGTAGGGAAGTGTGCGGTAGTGTCGGACCTTAGGGTTAGGGTTTGGGTTAGGGCTAGTGGATATGTAATGTAGTGTAATGTGTTGTTTACGTTTAGTGTGTCGGTGTAATGGTGTTCGGTGTTTTGCGTTGTCTGTATTGTGTGTTGTCGGTTATTTGGTGTCGGTGGTTTGTGTGTCGGCGAACTGGCATGCCGGTGTTCTAAAGTAGACCCATATATATAGATATATATATATATATATATATATATATATATATATATATATATATATATATATAGTACCAAAATTTCTTAAAACTGTTAAAATGTCCAGGTGCTGAATATGAGAAGTTAGAGATTTGATATGTTGTCATATTACAAAACTGTTACACATTTTTAATGTTGTACATGGCCTGAATTTTACAAATACCAGCTTCCTCAATAGCAGACTAAAGAAGATGAGTATTTTGAGTGCCTAGAGACAATAACCATGATCTGCAGAACTATGAAAGTGCATGTTCAAATTCAGAGGAAGAAAGTTTGCTCTTGTGTACAGCAGTCTGATTTATGTATATATCTATGTTCATAGTGTGATTTATCACAGTAACACAAAGCATTGGACACAATGCACTGAAGAATCACACTATCTTTACATTAAATCCCTCAATAACACTAGCCTCTAATTTATCTGATTAGTGGTAGTGTTACAATATATTTTTTAAGGTAATGTATAGTTAGGGTTAATAAGTATTGCTAAGGTGGGCAGAGGGGATATCCCCTATCCACCTTGATAATGTGTTAACCCAAACCTTTCACTTTACCTTAAAAAAAAATTCCATAACTTTATCAATAAACAAGATAGGCTCAGCCATACAAATGCAGTGACACTTACACGTACCATTAAATCTCTCCTGTAACCTAACCTTTACCCTAACCTTAAAACAAACACATTCACAAAAGCACTACTTCTGTCCTTTTCCGTATCCCCTTCTCAAACTCTAACCTTACCCCAGCAAACATTTACACATGTACGTGCACAGAGACACACACAGCAGCTTACATGCTACAGTAAAGCATGCATCCAACAGAATGAACATTCAATACACTGAATGACTGAACAAGTGGATCTGCAATCCATTCTGTCATGGAAATGGACGACACAATGACATGAACCCATGTCTGTATAAACATGTGTGTGTGTGTGTGTGTGTGTGTGTAGCAGACATTTGGGAAGTAAACACTATGAAAAGGTGGTATCCAATAAAATGCCTATATTTATGATGCAACAGACATAATGAAATTTATAACTTACTAAATGTATAAACATGCACACGCACACAATTGATTGCTATAGTGCCTTTTATGCAGAGCAAATCAGCAGACCATTTAAGGCTAGAATGACAGATCATTTTTCTGAATTTAAGTGACAGCTAAATAAAAATGTACTGCACAGGCTAGGTAAATCACCAATATAAATGTCAGTTTTAGAGACCTGGAGTTGAGTATTTGGGACCAGTTGAAGTAGAAATACCTGTAAAATTAAGAAAAGTGCAAAATATAAAGTCCTTTAACTTCTTATGTGTTAATGATATCTCTGAAGTTCTGACATGGTGATTGGTTGTTTTTTGAAACAGTAAATTAATTTGGCTTTCTTATTCACTTCTCCATGTGTGTCTGACATTATTTTTCATATATAATGATGTGTTAAGTGAAAGTAGTAATATGCATTCATTTTCTGGTTTGCATATTGAAAATATGTATTTGTACTTGCATGCCTCTGTACTTTCTATAACTTTTACTGAACATGAGTGCAAAAAACAAGCATAATAACCATTTGAACAGTAATATGAAATAGATAAACCCTATGTCCAGAGACATCAACATGTTCAATGCAGTGATAGCAATTTTTTTGCAGTGCTTGTTACTTCCTGTATACATACAAGCTGGCATTCAAAAAAGATGGGCTCACAGTCACATAAAGTGCCTATCACAGGTATTTCAAATTATTCAGTGGTGGAAAAAGTAATTTTGAGACTCTATTAGAAGCACTGAGGCAGATTTCATTATTGGGTAAGTTGCAGGTGTCTGAATTCACCCCCTTTTAGCACTCGTGCAAAAATCACTTTGCAGAGGTTATTACCTTGACAACCTATGCATTGCATTGGCACAGGCACCATCCTACACACACACACACACACACACACACACACAAAACATCAACTTTACTAAACTTACTTGCAACCCCTGCCTCTCTTATTGACTACACTAGGTGACCACAGCATTATGACAGAGTTGATTTTTTTCAGATCTAGCAGATCTAATTTAATTGTTTTATCACAGCTGGCAGGACCACCCACCACCAGGATTCTTCCTATGATGGAAAATCACTGCAATGGGCTTGTCTCTGAATCAGAAAGGGTACAAACAAGGTGTTGGCCAGTCGTAGTAGGGCTTGTCCCTTGTGGTAACCCTTTGAGTCACTGTGACAGTCTTCTAAGATACAGAGTCGGGAATCTTACCTTTTTCCTTTGACTGCATTAACTTGGCATTACACACTGAGTTGAAAATTTAGTATGAATTACATCAGCGATAAGAGTTTCTAGGCAGTAGTTCTGTTTGTAGCTGTGGCACAGATTCCATATAATAAACTGTCATTTGAAACTATAAGACATCATTATGTCCTTAGTGGCATGACAGAATTAAATGCAGTGTTAAGTCCAAATTATCTTAAAAAAAGTTTAGTCCTCCAGTATAGCCAGCTGCTGTGACTAAGATAAAGCACTTTGAAATCAGGTATGAGTTTACAATATAAGTAAAAAAAAAAACAGCCAGTTTCAGTGGCTTAGCAGATAGCACATTCACTTTTGGTGTAGAAAGTCCAGGCGGCTATGGGTTCTATTCCCCGTCCAGGTGATTGGACTACTAACACTGGAGTGCAGCATAAGGAGGGTACTGTATGCCTCAGTGCATTGTCCTACAGTTGAGACATTAAAATGAAGCTGTAATGCTAATTAGCCATATGTTCTTTCCTGGAAATGTCTGCAGTTCTGAACTTATGCTGCATAAATTAGCATCGCTGGCTGTGAAAAATGAACTCAGCCGGATTGCTTTGCTCACTGTTTTAGTTGGTGGTAACTTATTTGGATGTAAAAGACACTAAAGCACCTATTAAAAATATAGGAGAAGCTTCCCAGTGCCCTGGTCAAATTTCATCCAGTAGTATAAATACCACCTTCTGTATCCCCTGAAAAGAGGCCACTATCCTAGTAAGACTAATGAAGTCAGTAAAATTAATACATACATAAATAAATAACTCATACAAAACTCATATAAAGCTCAAAGAACATAGAACACTTTCCCAAACAAAGAAAATAGATGCCCTTCTTTCGCTTTTAGTGGATAGTAAAATCCTCTTCAATACCTTACCATAATTTCATGTCTGTCATATGATTCCTCAGCTTTATTCTGCTGTTGCTGAGCTATAACAAATTTGAGGTCACTAGCCAAGACTGACTCAGTCTGTTATTTTTTATTTCCAC
Organism: Protopterus annectens; assembly: GCF_019279795.1. NCBI lineage: Eukaryota > Metazoa > Chordata > Ceratodontiformes > Protopteridae > Protopterus > Protopterus annectens. The sequence continues at coordinate 510,402,744 of NC_056748.1, forward strand.
TTAAGTTGTTGCTTAGGAATTCTAGGGTCAGTCACATTAGATTTCATGGCATATTTAAGTTCCATCATGACCTTTTCTTTTGTGAAAGATCTTGGACTGGATCTTTATCCTTGTTGCATAGTTTTAATGAATCTTTCTTCTGTGTGTTCATTTGCTTTTTGACATCATTATTTGCTTAGCACTCATTTATTTTATTCACCTTCATTTAATACCTTTTTGTCTTTCCTTATTATGGCAGTTTTGATGTACCCATTTTTATTCTGCTATAGCATCTTATCTATGTTGGCTCTAGCTTTTTGGAGGTATGGACCATTTATCAAAGTCTGATGTCATGAAATTCAAAGACCTCTACTTGATTGACACACATTTTTAATAAGCTAAAAGGGAAGCATATTGTTTTATGACAATGTATCTCCAAACAACTCCTGTTTTCTGATCTCATTATCTATTTCTCTGAATGAGAATGCCATGTTTAGAATTGTTCTTTTTTTCAAACAACTTATTAGATTTTAAATAAAAAACAAAATAGTACTAATAACCATAACAAATTCATAACTATTTATAATAGTCTATAACAAGAATTCCATATACTAAGTTAAACCATTAACATTTTTCATGTAAGTCACTTAATTTTTGAAAATGATGTATAATGATGAGTAACATTTGGAGTTCTCATTTTTATAGTTAGTTCTTTTTATAGACATTTTTAGCTAAACTCATAAGTTCAGTGAAAGAAAGGGCAGCATTACATTTCCAGTTCTTTGTAACAACTTTCCTCACTATAGCTAATATAGACCAAAGAAGAACCAGATGTGAAGTTGGTATAGAGTCTGGGATTGGGACATTAAATAAGATTAAAGAATTACTGGTAATATGATTATCCAACCACAAAGCTTTAGCAAAATTTCTGAACTCTTTATATTTTGTATTCAGTTACCTCATGAAGCCAATCAGCATCAACAACTTCACTGCATCTCCAACAATTAACTTTTTATGAATTAAATATTAGTGCAAATTTATGAGGAGTTAAAAAAACCTCTATGTAGGTATTTCCAAGTATACATTCTCCAATAAAGTGCAGAAGTATATTTTCCTGCAGATTTTAATATCAATCTTCTCTCAATGTCTGAAAAGACTTCATTATTGATTTTTGTTGAGAAATTCTAAAATGTCAAATCTGGAGTTATAAACTGAACTGTTATACTTTTATAAACTATAGATAACTTAAGATTTATTTAAAAAAATACTATTGACATTAATGAAAAATTCTAATATTTTTAGAATGTTTTCATTGAAGAACCAAATATACTTTATCACTAAAATATTTTTACAAGTATGTATACTCAACCATCTGTTCTTCTCCAAACTGCGTCATGCCAGATGTAAATCAGCCGAATGCATTTTATAACCATTAAGAAATTGATGCTAAAACATTAAATTAGTATCATTAAGATCTAACATTTTACTTAAATTAAATGATTCTAGACATCCAGTAGTATAAGGTATAGGAAATACTAAAAATAATTCTTTAACTTTGTAATTGGGGTTCACAAATCTTTCAAAATTAAGAAGAATATAACTTACAAATGTGATGACAATGAAATTGTTCTGGTCATTTAGACAATAATCGTTTAAAATCTGATAAAATATATTAGTTCCAAAGTGCATATGAGATTCTACAACAAAATGATTATTTGGAAGTAGTAATCATTCATGTATTTTTTCCAGCTTGAATCATATGAAGAATTTAGCCATAAAGGTATTGTGTTAAGAATAACAGGCAGCATATAATTTAATATTTGGGAAACCTATTCCACCTTCTCCCAACTTTCTACATGCTATTGAAAACATTCTTTGCTAATTGAGATGCCATAAAAACTCGAGAATATAATTTCTTTTCTTTTTTTCTTTTTGAGGGGAGTATGATTAATATTACAGTTTTTATCCATGTAAGTTGGTGTTACATTGAAAAAAATAATTTATTCCAAGTAGGATTTCATTTGGTGATGCCAACTAAATTATTATAATTCATTGATAATTAATTTTTATATTCTTTCTCTCTTTTTTTTTTTTTCTTTTGGCTGATCCCATTTGGGGAGGATGTAATAATTATACCATGATATTTACTTTGCAAATTATTCCAATTACATTTTTTACAATGTTCTAAAAAGGTATTTTTTTATTAATGAGCAAAGTATGCATTTTACAATGATTAAACATCTAACCCAATTTCCTTTCAAATAAACCTAATAATTTAATTATATGAATAAGTGATAATTCCATTTCACCATATGATATATCCAAATATCATCTGCAAATAACTGAATCTTATGAGTATGATTTCCATCTGTCAAAAAGCATTTAGTGTCTATATTACATCTAATGTAATTAGTAAAAGGTTCCATAATCAATGCAAATAACAAAGGAGACATTGGGCACCCTTGTTTTGTACCTTAAAATATGTTCTTTTCTACCTACTTATTTTTAAATCTTTAAACAAAAGGCAACAAGTTATTATGTAAGATTAGTAAATTATGGTGAAAAAAGTATATATTTTTAAGCACTTTAAACAAATATGGCCAACTAACTGAGTCAAATGCTTTATCTAAATCTAACCTTATTATCGATAGTTCTGCCTTATTTTTTAGCTATATTTAAGAATTATGTCTAATAGTATTATCATGAACCCCCCTATGCAAAATAATACCAGTCTGATCATTTATTAAACATGGCAAAACAAGATTTAATCTTTTCACTTGCATATAAACATGGCAAAATAAGATGGTATCTGTTCACTAACATAACCATAAATATTTTATAATCTACAGTTGTCAGCAAAATGGGACAATAAGAAACGCAACTTGGGGTCCTTATCCTGTTTTAAAATGGGAGCTACAAGAGAAAATCTCCAAGAAGGAGGAATATTTGAATTTGTTTAACTTCTTCAAAGCTTTTAACAAAATTTTTAATATATTATCGGGAATTAACTTGCACAACTCTGGTATAATACCATCAACACCTGGGGCCTTGCCAGTTTTATGTTTTTTTTTTTTTTATTTGATCTTTTAATTATTTAAAAAAGGAGACTTATCAGTTGTAATCTTATGTTCTTTAGTTAGCTTTTTTAAAGATAATATGCATTATAAGTTATCAGTTAGACTATTATCAAAAGGTATCTTATTAATTTCCTCATAATAATCTCTAAAACATTCTAGTATGTCTTTTAAATCTGTTGCCTTTTTATTCATATTTCCAATTTTATAAGAGATTTTTTTTAATATAATTTCAATTACTTGTATTCTTTGTTCTAATCGCAACTTTTAGGATTTATAGAATATGACAGGAAGTTGTGTATTATTATATATTTTGTATATCAGGTTGTAGGACCTTCCTTATCGCACTCCTTCCTTTTACATACATAATAATTTTTAATTCTATCATATAAATAAGCTATTAGCGTTTCCCATAAAATAACTTCCTTAATTTCACCATTATTATTAAAATCTATAAATTGATTTAATTTGTTCGAAAATCATTCTTTAACACCATTAATTTTAATTAAATATGCAGGATGTCTCTGACAATAAAATAAATGATTAAGTTTTAATGCAAGAGTAAATGTGATTGCATTGCATTCAGTTAAAAGACATTGTGTTATCAACACTTCCTCTATTTAAAATATAGACCACTGGAAGTATAGACGTTGTCAGTAGTAGTTTGGGGATCAAATCTTTATGACTAATGTATATAATTAAGAGATTTTGGCAATTTTAAATCATATATATATATATATATATATATATATATATATATACATATTTGTATCAAATTAAATGAATTATGGAAAAATTAAAATGTTTAGCGACTGCTGATCTTCTTCTTTTCTTTTTGGCTGCTGTCAGGGATCACCACAGTGGATCATTAGTCAGAAGAATGACTGACAATAGAGTTTTACGGTGTCAAGTTGCCAGCCCAGCACCCAACCTTCCTCAGAAGGCACACACACACACACACACACACACACACACACACACACACACACACACACATACACACACACCCCCAAGGCCAATTTAGAATGTCTAATCCATCTGCAGCATGTCTTGGGAATATGGGAGGAACACCCGGAGGAAACCCATGGAAATACAGGGAGAACATACAGACTCCACACAGATGTCACCCCAGCCTAGAATCGAACCGGAGAGCCTGTTGCTGTAAGGCAAAAACACTAACTGCTGTACCACTGTAGATAATCTCGGATTTCTATCATTAGTAGTATCTTTGATAGATAAAATACAATAAAAATCTCCCAGAATAACCATTACTCCTTTTGCATACAATGTAATCATATCAAGATATTTCTTAGCAGCTTTTGCACCAATTCCAAGTATCCAGTATTTATAAACACATAAAGTTTATTTCTACCACCACCAGTCCCAACCTACCATTCTTATCAGAGTATGTATCAATTACTTTAGGCATAAATGTTGTATTTTTCCAAAGAATAAGAGTGCTGCTTCTTTTCAATCTAAAATGAGAACCTGGTAAGATTGAATAATCTTTCAATAAGTCTATCTAGGTATTTGGTCAATAAATGTGTTTCCAGTAAAAAAAAAAAAAAAAATATATATATATATATATATATATATATATATATATATATATATATATATATATATATGTGTGTGTGTGTGTGCATGCGCTTTATGTAACTTTAAGTATTTAACAAAACTACATCTCTTTAATGGATTATTTATCCCATTAATATTTAATGAAATACAATTATAGGTTCATAGGCTGGTACTAGGCTATCAGCCCTAGGGCCTATACAAGCCTAGCTATAACAATTCCCTGGATATTTCTTCCCACAATATTTACTTCCCTGGACCCCTGTCTGGCAGGGTGACTGACGTGATTCCCGAGGTGAATTTCCTATAAACTGGCATTCAATGCCAATACTTTAAAATGCATAATGGTTTAGTACAAGGAACAAAGATCCAATTTTGATGTAGCTTGTTATGGAACAATACACTAAAACTAAAAATAAAATTTCTATTTTAAGAAATTCATACCTCCTAACATGGAATATAAAATTCCTGGTTTGATTACACAATCATGCAAACCACTCACTAACAGATCCATTTCTCTATCCAAACCCAATCAGTTGCTACTACTACTTAAACTTAACCAATTAACATCATCATAAGCTAATAAAGAACACTCATTACTAAACATTTTTAAGTATCATAAAATTGTGTAATGAAGAAACAAATGCAAGAAGAACCATGACATTCTCAAATACTTAGCTTATAAAATGACATCTATTCCCTTATTACTTAGTGTTGTTAAACTTACAAACACTAAGGGTTAAGATTCTATTAGAACAAGAAGTATTCCTTAAAATCTAATATAATAAAGAAGTATTTGCATCTAATGTCTAAAATACATTAACTGCAATTAACAAAAAGTAATAGACTGCTGTGTAGTAGAAAAAAGTACTATTTACCTATTTGTCTGAAAACCATTAGCAATATAGTGTGAAGAACCAAACAGTGACATATTAAAAAAAAATATATGTGTAAATAGATGAGTAAACCAAGAACACATTATACAATTATACAATTATGTGTATACAAACCATCACACAAGAAATGTAGTTTACTACATTTTGTTAATTTCCAAACAAGTATTCCATCATCATAACTAATAACTTTAACAATACTATAACTATCTTTAAAAATTTTGAAATAAAGCTAGTTTTAAAATACTTCTTAACCCACCTAACATCTAGAAAATAAAAATATATTGTTCAACAGCAGGATTTACTTTAAATATCTGGAAGAACCAGTTATCAAAATTCCATTAGCGTATACATTTGAGATCTTATGATAAAGTGACATTCAGCTTATAGTTAATGAATAAATTACATGTATTCTTATAAAAATTAACACAAAAAACCAAGCCTATTAACTCATACTTTTACCCATATCAAACAAACTTTCTAAGAAAAAGGAGGAACAACCAAGCATATAAAAGCATTTACCCTTTAAAAAGATCTACATATAAATCCCACAAGGTTTATACTGAAAGATATAGACAGAGCCAACAGTTGCTAAAATGTATTAATAAAGAATCACAAAACATTATTAGGTTACAACCAGTGATGCAAAACATTAAGAAACATTTATTAATGCACTAATAATCCTAAAACTAAAACATTTCAAACAAATCACAAATTATAAAACCACTGCAATGTTTAAAATATGCATAAATATATAAAAAATCGAAAGACAATTAACTAAACATTTGAAACCAGTAAAGACATTGAATAATCAATGTTTAACTTCTTTATACTTGCTTGAACCTCTCTGCTGCTCATCTGAACATTCTGTTCAGTTACTTCCTGCTTGTAATAAAGTCAAATGTCAAGAAGCACTTTCATCTTCAAGCAGTAGTTCAAATGAAACCGGGCCACTGCGGTGAGTGACATAAGCATTAGATTATTTATAGCTACATTCTTTTTAACTCCACAGTATTTAGAGTTGGAAAAGAGTTAAAAAAGTTGTTTATGTTGTAAAAAGGCTCACACTTGTTTTATGTAAGCAGAAATATATATATATATATATATATATATATATATATATATATATATATATATATATATATGTAAAATATGGGTATGTATCACTTAACCTAAAACTCATTTCACCTAAACTCATTTCACCAAGACCAAATCACCTAAAGTTAATTTCATCTAAAACTTATTTCACCTAAAACACATTTCACTGACAAGTAGTAGTCTAAAGCAAGTCAATGGTATATGCCCTTTTCCCAACTGTAGTGCAATCCTGATGTTAGTATATCTATTGGGGGGGGCATAGCCCCCAACTAGTTGGCTTTTACCAAATAATGTAAAACAAAACCAGACACCATAAAACCAAAGCTACGCCCCCACACTCATCTAATTATGTATACTAACATCAGGAGCACACTACAATGGGGCAAAGGGCATATACTTTTGACTTGCCTTATTGTACAGTGAATTGAGTTTTAGGTGAAATGAACTTTGTGATTTGGTCTTGTTGAAATGAGTTTTAGGTGAAGTGATAAGTACCCATATATATATATATATATATATATATATATATATATATATATATATATACACACACACATATATATATAAGCTTATGTCTTTTTTAAGTAAATGAGCATTTGCAGTTAAATAATGCACTTGTATTGACACAAATACTGTTTACATTAAACACTTGCTGCAGACATCTTTTTACCTAAATGCTGTTAAAAAAAGTACTAGATCATGTAGCAAAGCATTCAGAAAGGCAACTGGCATTTACCATTAAAGTATTAAGTATAACTACAGAATCACTACAAAAAAATTAACAGCACTCACTCATAAGCTGTCCTGAAAAACATAGAGGTAAAAATGATAAGAAAATAGTCAATATAAGATGTGCTGTTCTATGAACTTATATCTAATCAAACAGAAACTATTCAGTTAGAAGTTTCACCCCCACCGTTAAAGAGACAGAAATCAATAGAAACCTGCATAATGCAACTATTAATAATAAAATAAAATTGTTCAAGTAAAAAATGGTATTACCTTATGATGAGTGATAGTATAAATTGCTAATGTCTTTGTTGTTTTATCTTCCCTATAAGAATGCCACTTCTCTCTGAGTTTTTTTCTATTTTCTTTTTAGATGTCCATCCATTTCTGCTTGCTTGTCTCTTCATATTAGACAGATACTAGTTCATTTCTTCAGATTTGTCTAAAAGCATTTTCTTTTGTACAAACTCCAAAACATCTTTGAGTGCATTAAAAGTTTTTTGTCCATCAGGCAAAAAAACATTTATTCTAGCTGGAAAGATGAGCTGAGATTTAATGTTCAGCTTTCTTAAACTTTTTATGATGAGATATAAACCTTCCTTCAACTCGTGACAGAAGAAGTCTAGTCATTATCAAATCTAATTTTATCTTCTTTTATTTTTATTGGAAAATTTGCCCAAGCAGACTTAAATTTGTTTCTAGTCAAGATAAGGACTTGGTTTTAAACAATAACTAACCTGGGAGAAGGTGGATTTTTTCTTGAGGAAAGTATCTGAAAAAATATCTGTGAGCTTTCCCAATGCCAAAAGAAAGAGCTTCAGGCAAGTTCAGAGTTTTAGGTAACCAGTTATTCAGAAACTCTATTATATTATCTCTTTCCTCTTTTTCTGGAATTCTTTATATTCTAATATTATTCCTTCTAGCTCTCTACTCTCCAAATCCTCTAGTTTTCCAAAAGCAATATATTCTGTTTTAGGACAAATACTGCATGATTTTCATTTTACGACATTCTTCCATCCAAGTCATTTACAGCTTCCTCTGTTGTTGAGATCTGTAGTGAACACTGTTTTATAACTTTGTTAAATTAATCAATTTGTTTCTTGCAGTCTTCCTTTATATTGTCCATTTTAATCTCACATTTGTCCATTTTAGCAGGAAGATCCTGAATGCCACCTAAAATAGACGGTAATTATTTCTTCTTTAAATTTTCCAGAGAATTCACTTTTCATTTTACCAAAACACTTAATAAATTTCTGACCGGAAAATGATAAAGAAAAATCCCAAAACTTGATTTTTCTATCAAAAACTATTGTAAACTTCAATAAATACTTCAAATTTTAGTCATAGAATGGTTTTCATAAAACTTGTAATATTAAATTCTGTCAGAATAACTGAAAAGAAGCAGAGCAAAAATGTTGTGCCGCTAACAGTTCACCATCTTGGCCACAACCCCCAGAACTGCTGTTGAAGTAGCCTTCAGTACTAGCTGTCAGAGTAATGCTGCTAGACATGTTGTTGCACAGAATCCATATAACACATTAAATTAAATAATTAAAATGCTGCTACTAGTTATGCTTTTGACAAGGTGATTGCTTCTAAGGATTCAGGAGTGTTGCTGCTATGTGTCCAATAATTAAGTTGCGTCAGTTTACAAGTAGCACATTTAAGTTCCCATTGACAGTATCTTCTATTTTTTTTATTTTTTTTTTTACAATTCTTTGGGTAGCATCCTACATTTTATTATTTTTACTCTCCACATGGAATGTGCATATATATATATATATATATATATATATATATATATATATATATATATATATATCCACATCCACTGCAGAGATTGTTATGCTGTTTCTGCTTTCCATTATGATTCACAGAATGACTTCTCCTCCACGTTCAATTAGATGTTTAGTTAATGTGATGCCTTAGTGATCACGGTACCCCTTATATCCTAAAGACTTTTCCCCCCTGCTTCTTTTATGAGCTGCACTCCCACTTTGTTTAAGTTCTGCTCATAGCTCTCTGTTTTGCTGTGTTTGTATAGCTAGACAATGCCATTATATTATTCCCTTTAATACTGGATCAGTTAAGTGAGAAATGGTGCTCACTGTTTTTCTTCTGATTGATTCATCCATATCACAGTTGACTTACCCTTGACTATATTGTCATTTTTTCTGTGACTCAGTTGCATCCCCCTGCACTTTTTCCCACTGTTACACTTTGAATATTTAAACATCCAGGCATTTTAATCCATCTATGCATACTGTATGTAGTCATCATTTTTCCTGCTACTCACTGTTCCTCTTATACTTGCTTCTCCTGGAAAAGTTTGCTTCATTACCTTTCTTGATGTTTTAAGATGTAAATAAAAGGAATCCTATAATGCTTTACTGTGCTACACCCGCTCTTATACTTTGTATAAAAGACTAACAGTGAGATGCTTAACTGTTACTAAAAATCAGAAAACAATCACAGTACTTGTTCCCAGTGATATCAAAGCCTTGAGCACTGCTAAGCTGGTTCAAACATTTGTTAGCATATAATTTTATTTACTGTATACTGTGCTCAAAGTGGCAGAAGCTAGATACCAAAAAGGAAGCAGTTTAATCTTACATTTATATAAATTATAGCTTTAACTTTATTATACTACTTTTTGCTTGTTACAGGTCCTTGGTATTTGACATTTCAAGATCAATGGGTCTATTGGTCTAAAACTATTCTCCAGTGTGCACATATTTTACATCAACTTTCATGTCACCTTTCATAACCGTAATGGAATATAACCTGTCATCCTATGGAGTTTCATAAATGACACTACAATTTTTGTAAGGAATTTTCAGTGCTGGCAGCCTTTTCTATTATGATGCTTGGCTATTTTGGGGGTATATTGGGATATCTTGATATTCTAGGAGCCTATTGGGGTTCATTGTCATGCTGTTGGCTACTGAAATGCTGAGTTTAGAATCCTTGGCTTATAGGTAGGACATGCCAATGGGTATTGCATGGTCCTGCTGTTGCTTAAATTTTATCCATGTTCCTTTGTCTGGCAGACTACTTTTATTTTGTGCACTCACCTTTATGACCCTTGGCTGTTGTTACTTGTGGGGTGATATTCCTGGTTTACTCTAGTTACAGGTTTTGTATCTGTTTGCTGCAGATGCTGTCTTGATTGTCATCTCCTTACTGAATAACACTAATTTTGGACCTTGGGGGTTCATCCTTGAGGATAAAGACCACATGTGTGTTGGCAATGACATTTTTATTCTGTGATGAATGGATCTTGTAGAATCAAAGGCTAGTGCTTCAAGACTTTACAAAAACAATTTTTAAACTGCTTCACTACTGCATTTCCTTGTGAAAATATATGAATTTACTGGCATATGGTGACTGAATTTGTATCTATTATCCTTTTGAGTAATATGCTGATGTCTTAATTCCATCTTCTAGCTTGCATTGTCATACAGTATTTTGTTCACCTTAATAATTTGTATAATGTATAACCATGCAGATTTTGACCACTCTAAATGTAACTGCTCTAATGACTTTACATTTGAGCTTTTTTCTGCTTGTTTTAACCTGATCACATTGTCATTATATTCTATTTACTGATCCTTCTATAATTATTATTATTTGCAGCTATCAGGATGTTAGCTGTAATGAGCAATGACTATTGTTTCATTTAGTAGGTATACAAAAGCAAATACTGTGCCATTCATGACATTTTATTATTTTGTTTACTTTCTTAATTCTGTTGGATTTAACCCTTAGTTTTAGTTCAGTGTAGATTATTATGTCTTAGCATATTATATTTGCCTATTCTGTCATGACTAGGAATTGATATAATTACAACTTTATATATCCTACAAGTAATAGTCACAGAATGGTTAGATGAAATATTGAAAATATAAAAATATGAAATATTGAAAATATCTTTAACAGGTTTAATAGTCATTCATTGCCAATGTGTATATTTTTAACTAAAGATTTTCGGGATGTATGTCTTGCTTTTATTTGTTATTTAGATTTCCTGGTTATTGTTGCTGGCCAAAGGGTCTCTGTTTTAGCAGTGATCCCTTGAAACTGTTTTTTGATAGACTGTTTATTATGTGTTTTTATTATAATAAGTATCTATTTTTGTCTTCCATTTACTGAATATTGTTTTTACTCTTCGACGTAACTTTGTTGTTTGCATGTTGCCAAGTACCATCAGGTAGGAAGAAGTACCGTTTCCTGGTCATGATAAAATGTGATGTCTCAGTGTTAGAGATATGGACAAGGATGAAGCTAGTCATGACATACACCTTTTTTAGGTTCATAGGTTCATAATTTCATACTAGGCTATCTGCCCTAGGGCATTTATAAGCCTAGCCAGAGTATGTTTGGCTTTCGCCACCCATTTTAAATTAATTTTGCTATGCCCTTTTTCGAGGTTAGTATACTGTGCCTCTGTCTAACAGTGACACAGAAGTGATACCCGGGGTAAACCTATGATCTCCCATCCACTCATCAAGATTCCTCTTGAAGAGAGTCAATGAGGGACTCTGCCTAACCTGGACTGGGATTTTATTCCATAGTGAAGGGAGCCTCTGGGTTATGAATCTGTCCCTCCAGCATGTCCTATTTATTTCAGTGCTGAGGTTCAAGTCTCTTGAGTGTGTAGCTCGATGGGATTTGGATTTTTTGAGGTGCAGCATGTCCCTTAATTCCAGGTTGGACATGGCCTTATACGTCAGGCACAGGTCACCTCTGAGCAGTCGGTATGCCACTGAGTAGAGCTGGAGTTTCTTTAACTGGGCAGCATATGGCATCTGTTTGAGCCCTTTGATCCTCTTGGTGAGGTACTTTTGGGGTCTTTCCAGTTGCTGCAGGTGTTTGGTAAGGTACATCCCAAAAGGGGCATTGTACTCGATTATGGGCCTGATGAGGGATGAGTAAAGAGGCACGATGACCTCCCCTAATCTAGATGTGAATCCCTTCATGATTAGGTGGGCTATATAAAATGTTTTTCTAACCACTTTGGCCACGTGGTTGTCAAATGAGAGATTGCTATCAACTTGGGTCCCCCGGTCCCTAATGACTTCTTCTGTACTTAATGGATTACCACCTATGTGGTAATTTGTGGGCACTTTGTTTTTGCCAAAGGGGATGACTATACACTTTTTGGCATTTAGCTTGAGGCCATGGCTCTGGCACCAGTTGTCTGTTTCTATGAGGCCCTTTTGGAGGATGCTTGTGTTGGCTGGAGAGTCGATTATGGCACCCAGTTTGCAGTCATCTGCGAACTTGGTCAGCCACAGTCCTTCCGTGTTGGCCTGTACCTCTGAGAAATATATACCAAACAAGAGAGGTCCCAGAACTGAGCCTTGTGGGACGCCACTTGTAACTGGTTTGGAGTCTGGCATGGCTCCAGCAATTCTAACCATGTGGGTTCTGTCCTTGAGCCAGTTTGCAACCCATCTAGTGACATAGGGGTTTATATTTAAGCTGGTGAGCTTATCTATAATGCCCGAGTGGGGTATTGTATCGAAGGCTTTTGCGAGGTCCAGATAGGCTGTGTGGACCACCTTCCCTTCGTCAATGGCCTTGGTGACTGTTTCAAAGAAGTCAACCAGGTTTAAGAGGCAGGATCTGCCCTTAACAAAGCCAAACTGGGTAGGATCCAGTGTCTGTAGGTCCCCAATATCATTATTTATGAGGTCCATAATGATCCTTTCCATAGCTTTGCAGACCAAGCTAGTCAGGCTTATGGGGCGATAGTTTCCAGGGTCCGTTGAGGCACCACCTTTGTGGAGAGGGACCACTGTTGCTGTACGCCACTCTTTGGGTACATATCCTGTAGTAAGGCTGAGATTGAACAGTAGTTTTATGTTTGGGTTTAGCTCTTCTTGGAGTTCATGTAGGACGCAGCCTGGGACACCGTCTGGTCCTATTGATGCTGTGTTTTTTGCTTTGGAGAGGGCGGCTCCCACCTGAGCATCTGAGATGTCGGGGGAGCAGCACTCTGCTGGGATAGATATTTGCCCTTTTGGTGGGGAGGGTAGAAGTTTGCGCTGAACCTGTCAGCTAGGATGTTGGCAATGTCTGTGGGATCAGTGTATTTTTTGTCATTTTGGACTAATTCTGAGCATATCTGTGAATTCCCACCCAGGTTCCTAACATAACTAAAGAAAGCCTTGTGATTATCTTTAGTGTCCTGTGCAATTTTTCTCTCGAAGCTGGCCTTTGACGATTTTATGAGTGCCCTTAGTTTTTTGCTAATACTGATCAGAGATGCCTTCCCTTTTTGGGATTATGCTCTATCATATAGTAGCTTCCTCCTTCTATTGTATAGTTTGTTTATGGCTGGGGTCCACCAGACAGGTCGTCTGCCTTTGGAGGATTGGGTCTTGGTTTTATTTGGGATTGCATGATCCATGCATTCCTGAAGGTGTTCATAGAATGCATTTATAAAGGATTCTGCGGTCTGGGCCGTATTTTCCACAGGCCCGGGGGCTTTGAAGGATTCCACCTCGGTTTTGAGGAGTGTGAAATTTGCTTTAGAGATGTTTTTCACTGTGGTTTTCTGGGCAGGGGGTGGGGTCGGGATGTGAATATCCAGTGAGATCAGTTTATGGTCTGATCTTACCAGTGAGGGATACTCTTCTGGTCTGGAGCATAGAGTCCCCATGTTGGTGATGATCAGGTCCAGTATGTTTTCCCCTCTTGTGGGAGTGGTAACAAGTTGTTCCATAGCATTTGAGTTTATGAATTCTAGGAACCTTTGGGCAAGGGTGTTGGAGCTAGAGTAATGCTCCCAATCTATGTTTGGGTAGTTGAAGTCACCCAATATAATGGTGTTCGGAGAGACCTTCATATTTTCCAGTGTTCTCAGGAAGGCCTAGTGGGGTTCCTGGGTTTGGGAGGGTGGTCTGTAGCAGGCTATAAACTGGAAGGCAGTTTTACCCACTGTTAGTTGCACATGGATAGTCTCTGATGCTTCGTGCTTTGCCACCAACCTGGAGGTGTGGGTATCTTTGATGAATATCGATACTCCCCCTCCTTTTGTGGTTCGGTCCAAGTTTTGGGGCCGAAAAGCATGGTATGAGGTATAACCTGGTAGTGCTGGGGTGCTCTCGGGAGTCCTGAACCAGGTTTCTGTTACTGCACAGATATCGATGTTCTCCATGCTAAGGAGAGTTTCAAGTGCGTGCATCTTGAGGTTTAGACTTCTAGCGTTGAGTAGCATTACTCTTAGTTTCTTATCCCTTGTGATACCTATGGAGGTGGGTTTGTCTTTTGAGCCTTGCCTAAAAAAGGCACTATGGGGTGGCAAGAGCCTTTGCCAATATCCGAAAGCCCAGGGGTGACAGGTGCAAGCCGTCCCTAGCAAAGCATCGTTGCTTGTCGTGCATATCATCCCACGCTGACAGGCATTGGATCCCCTTTGAATGACACCAATACTTAAGCCAATTGTTGAAATTGATCATCTTGTCTTCATATTGTGGCATCATTCTTGGTGAGGGTAAGATGCTACTCAAGGTCAGGGTCATACCAGCCTGGGCTACATGCTCAGAGAGCTCCTCTATGTCTCTTTTCATGTAGTCCAGGGTGGTACGTCTCAGGTCATTCACACCAGCATGGACAATGACTGAGTCATATTTGTACTTGCCTTGGAGTGACCTGAGTGCTTGTGTTATGTGGCGGATCCTAGCGCCAGACAGGCTGCTCACCGTGACCTTCTCCTTGTTCAGCCTGGTGAGCGGGACGTCAGTGTGCCTGACAATAGAGTCACCTATTACAAGTGTATCAGGTGTGTTTAGCCTTAAGGGCTGTGACTGTTCGGCACACTGGCTTTGTGAGATATGTGTTGCATGTGTTTTGTTTTGGGGTAGCGGTTGCTTGGGTGTCTGCTTTGGAGGTCTCTGCTGCTTAGGCAGATCTTTATTTAGAGCCTCCGAGTATGTTTTTGTGTGATTATGTGTTTGGTTTGCTGTCGTGTTAGGTCTATGTGAGACTGGAATTGTAGTGAGTGTGGTTTCCTTCTCCTCCTGACTGGTTATGCCAGTACTGAGTTGAGAGAGCTTAGCCTCCAGTTTGGCTATATGGTTGCATCTCTCACATGTGTTGGAATTTGTTGGGAGGAGGAGAGGGTTGTCTGTGTACATGAGGCAGTTGTAACATTGCCTCAAGATTCCCATATTCACCAGCTGGACCGGAGAGGATATTGACACCTGACCTTTGGACATGCTAGAATAATATTGGGAATTCCTTTATAATTGAAAACAAGGGCCAATGGGGAGCGAGGGTGTAGTGCTTTTAATTTTTAGTGCTGACTTATAATTGCTTTAGTGAGCAAGTGCCAGGTAACAAGTGCAATGTGTTACAGGTAACTTAAATGCAAAAACGACAAACAGTAACTTTCTTTCAAGTGAAGCAAGGAAATAAGTACAGTAAGCAATGCAGATATCACTAGGGATCCACAGAAGCGCTGAGAAGCCGCGTTTTAGGTGGAATTAGCGTTCCAGGGAAATAACAAGCATACAAACAAAGCTAGATTCAGCAGGCGTGGATCTAGTCTATGCTACAGCAAACAAGGTGTACCAATTTCAGTAAGATACAGTTCAAATATTCAGGCACTATGAACCTTTAACCAGAAATTCCCAGCTCAGAAGGGCAGAGTCCAGCCTCTCCTCCCACAAGAGTGCAGACCACGAACCTTCTTAATGTAAAATAACTGGCCTGAAGCCCAAGTGCTTAAACCAGAGCTAATACACTTTAAGAATAACAGACACTGAGCTCTCAATCAGCAGTTCCCAACTTAGAAGGATGAAAGCTACCTGTCCTGCCACCACAGTGCATGCCACAAACCTTCTTAATGTAGAACAACTGGTCTGAAGCCCAAGTGCTTAATCCAAAAGACTTAGAGTGATAGCTACACTTTAACCAAGTTACTACCAAGCAGTAATAAATACAACTGAATACTTTAAATAATGCCTGGATTAGTGCTCAAGTTATACAAACAAAGCTAGATTCAGCAGGCCTGGATCTAGTCTATGCTACAGCAAACAAGGTGTACCAATTTCAGTAAGAAGAAATTCAGATATGCATGCACTATAAGCCTTCAACCAGAAATTCCCAGCTCAGAAGGGCAGAGTCCAGCCTCTCCTCCCACAAGAGTGCAGACCACGAAACCCTCTTAATGTAAAATAACTGGCCTGAAAGCCCAAGTGCTTAAACCAGAATATACTTTTAGAATAACAGACACTGAGCCCTCAATCAGCATTTCCCAACTTAGAGGGATGTAAGCTACCTGTTCTGCCACTACAGTGCAGACCACAAACCCTCTCAATGTAAAACAACTGGTCTGAAGCCCAAGTGTTTAAACTAAAAGGCTTAGAATGAGTTACACCAAGCAGTAATAAATACAATTGAGAACGTTTAAGATGACGAAAAGCAAAATAAAGTAGGAAGAAACACAAGTACAGTAAAAGCAGAAGATTTTTTTTTTTTTTTTTTTTATAGAAAAGTAGCAAAAGCAGTAGTAAATACAATTCTCATGCAGTGCAACCTGGCACACTTGAATATGTAGCAATATTAGTCCACAGACAGTTTGAAAAAATGTAATTAAATTAAAAAGGACTAAAAGCAAGTGCAGAAAGGGTTTATTAGGTAGAATGCGGTAAAGAGATGTCCTGGGGGAGTGTTTTAGATCAAATCTACAGTGGGGCGGGCACTGCAAAAGCCACCAAATTTAAACTACAACCAAGAATAGGGAGGGGGGCTGGGGGACCAGTTTCAACACAGATGTAAGGAATGTGCAAATTATAAAAATATATATATACTGTTTTCTATAGATTTGCAGAGCAGTAAGACACAGATATCAAGCAGACAATTTAGCTCTATAATACAGAATAACACAGAAAATATACTCAGCTCTATAACTTGAAGATAGTTCTGTAAGGCTGTCTCTCCAGTTTGAATACAGGTTGTTAATTAAAAGGAGACAAATTATTTTGTGCAGTGAAGTGTGTTATAATGAGAATTTTAAGAAAATGCCTTACACATATATCATGATTTAAAGTTATATATTTGTTGTAAAGCATTTTTCCAGAGTGCCAAATTGACCAAACTTATTTTTTAAGCTTGTCATTAGATTTTTTCAGCAGTGAACTGATATAGCGTATCTAAGCAACTGCTGCCTGAGATTGGGGGCTATACTTGTGGTAGGCAGTGCTACATTCTGGAATTTGGAATACAATTCATAAAATTCTTTGAAAATCATGGTTATAAATCACCACATTAGGAAAAGATTCCATTGACAGAGAAGGTTATGCTGTCTCCATGAAATTACCTGGGAGTCGGGTATTCATCTCTGACATTTGTATAGGATTTGCTGCCATTGGACCTCTTCTGCTTTTTTGTAGACTAGTATTATTTCAGATGTGCTGTGTTGCGTTGTTGATTTTATATTTGTCAGCAAAATGTGGTGCTTAATGCCTCTTAATTGCACTATTGCTGAAGAAAGCTTCCTTATACCCAAATGATTTGGAGAATTTCCACCCTACCCCTAAGCTTCCTTATAGGAACAATAATATAGAGAAAGTTTTCTGTGGTATGTCATATTTCTGTTTGTCATGTCATGCTATTCTCAATCATTTTCAGTGGAACTTTAGGTGTATGCATTGCATTGAGACAGTGTAGTTCTAGATACAGATATTGTATTGAGACTGTCCTCCACATGGTTGCAAATGACTCTGTGACAAGTAATCATAAGGTATAT
Source organism: Protopterus annectens (assembly GCF_019279795.1). Classification (NCBI taxonomy): domain Eukaryota; kingdom Metazoa; phylum Chordata; order Ceratodontiformes; family Protopteridae; genus Protopterus; species Protopterus annectens. Next base: position 510,420,851 of record NC_056748.1, read on the forward strand.
TCCATTTTGGATATCCTTTAGTTCTCAGTAGCTTTCAACACTATTGATCACATGATCCTTCATGAGTAGCTGCTTACCCATAGTGGGCTTTTATTTTAGTTATTTGATTTCCTACTTACCATGTGGGGCACACTTAATGGTTAGTTTCAGGTTTGTATTCTTCCTGGAGACACCAGCTGACACTCTGGATTATGTAGGCCTTAGATTCACTACATTTATTATTCAGAGTGTAAGAGTTGCAACGTAGAAAGCTCATATTAGGAATAGGTGTGCAACACTATTACAATGTTGGTAGCATCTAGTTTTACTTTTCCTATTTCTTATGATAAGCTTTACTATTTTCTTGGTTGGAAAAAGGAAAAAAAAAGCTGTGCCTCAAATGGTGTAAAGCAATCCTAACTGTATCATTCTATTTCTTCACTTTCCCCAAAAGATGAGGATTCTTTCTCCAGTGGGGCTTATGCCTTTCTCCTATGGTCTTCATCTCTGAGGGTTCTCAGTGGCTTCTTAATCCCCATTAGTGATGAACTCCTATGAGGTACCAGCTAGAACAGGCCCAGTCAAAATTCAGTTAATACAGCTAAATGGTGCTCACTATATCGAAACTATCAATAAATTAGAAAAATACAGAAATCCAAACACCAAAGAATCTAAAGTGACAGCTTTAAGCTTTTGAATATCCAGCTCTTTAGCAAAATGGTAAAATCTTTTATTGCCCTAGCACCTGGAAGCTCCTATGGTCAGGGCAGTACCCTAAGGCTCTCACTTGCATGTATCTTATACTGATACCACCAAACCAATTTAGACTTGTGTCTGAATAGCTTTAAGCTAATAAAACCACCAGGTCAACCTCCGAGCTTAACATTTTATTTTTCAAAATGATGCAAAGGAGTCTCCTGTACAATCAAAAAAATAAAATTAAAAAAATAAATAAATAAAAATGGCACAGTGCCTCTTGGTTCTTCTTCTTCAAATGAGATTCTCCTTTATTGTGCAATCTTTTCAAGAGTCACAGTGTAATTCTTTGATTATACAGGAGAATCATTTGCAGCATTTTGAAAATTAAAAATCTCTTAAGATCTATGTTGAGCTCGGAGCTCGACCTGCTGATTTGATTAACTTAAAACTATTCGGACACACCTCTAAATTAATATGGTAAAATCTATAAAAATATCACACACATATATGTATTCAAGGGACCAAAAATCACCTGATATGAAAATCAGTTAAGTAAACTAATGCAGAAAATATAAATGTGCTGCTCAGGAAATAAATAAAAAATATTCAGATTTGACATTGTGTATATTACAGTTTTAAAGTATAACCAAAATTACCATAGAGTTCCAATAAGTGCTCCGACACCCCTGAATTGTGTTACTTCTGGTTCCGTTGTGCGGCCAAACAGCTAGTGGCAGAACAAATTCCCTTTCACTGTAAAATACTGTCACTTGTTCCCAATTAAATCAACCACTGTAATCGGAACGTTGCTGTTGTTCATCTAAGCAGTACGCCAGCTTCGGATGTAAAATAACTGATTTATTGAACTTTAACACTCGTTGTTAAAAACTCATTGCTACAAAACTCATTGCTAAAAAAACTATTGCTTGTTCACAAAATGATAACACAAGCAGATGCTAAATGCGTTAAAATAAAAAATGCGATAAAAAGCATTTGCGATGTAATAAAGATGACTTTTACAAACTTTATAAAGACTGGTTAAGCGCTTTCACCCAAAATTTGTGGGCTTCTTCAGAACACCAACAATTTTAACAGTCAGCTATTTAAAACTTTGAGTGCCAAAAGACTTGGCTATTTAAACATTTAAAGTAACAGTGCTATGTAAATGCCTCTAATGTCAAATACAATACAGTGTTACGCTACCCAACTCAAATTATTGTAAAAGATGCTTTTAAACTATTTTAAAAACTGCAATAAGTGAAAGGAATATTTTTGTGTATTTATCGTGTAATTCAATAAAATTTTGTAACAAAATAACAATATAACAATAAGTAACTAAAGGTCCTTCAGCGACTGATTTCCCCAAATGTATTAAATGACTAGCCATCTAAGAATCCTATCACTAACCTTTCTAAAAATATGTATGTTATTTATAAACTGCTGTAACAATGTGTGTACAGTAACTAGTATGGTTTAAATGCACAGTAATAACAACCTAATTAATACATTTCAGTAAATTTTACTATAACTTCATAATAGTTTAAACTGTAACAGCTAGAAAGCTATAAATCTAAACAAGGTCCCCACATAGATGTTATGCCCCAAAATTGCTTGTTTACATACCGACAACAAAGGGATGTTAGTATAACTGTATGACCTATATCATAAAACTGTGTGACCAATATTAGTGAACTATGAATATTAGAATTGTGTGTTAACCTCAAGAATAGCCTTCAACGAAATACTATTGTTGAGTCCCGGAGGTGTGGTTGCATCTGTGAATATTTGCCACCATGCTTCTCTATAACTTAAAAATTTTTTGTTGTCTCTACCTCTGGGATCATTTCGAACAATGTCTAGTAAAGCAAATTTAAAATGATGTTTAGGACCTTTTTGTTCTATGTGCTTAAATAATGCACTTTTCTGGTCCATCTTTCTAATATTGTAAATGTGTTCATAGATACTTTTTTTAGGCTTCTTTCTGTTTTTCCCACATAGTAACCAAAACACTCTTGACAGACAGCGATATAAACAACCATCTTGGAGTTGCAGTTCCCCTTAATAAACCTAATTCTAGGTCTAAATATGTTGTTTAAAATAATTTTCTTTTTATCAAATATGTAACAACATTGTCTACATGATCCACACTTGTTAGTATGTTGTTCAATTTCTTTCCCTTTTTCTTCCCTGTATCTACTTCCTTTCTCCAAAAATCTTTTAATGTTGGCTCCCATCTTGTACACCATTACTGGTTTATCTCCTACTATATTCCGCACTGTCTCATCACTGGATACTATGTAACAATAATGTTTAATAATTTGTGTCGCATCATATATTCTAGGACTGTATAACATAATTAAGGCTTTTTGTTTATATCCATCCATGTTGTCCTTTAGCAGTGTTTTACCATTACATCCATAAACTTGGTTCATTTCATTACCTAAACCTAACAAGGGCTTATATTTATTACCTCATAAACTTAATACATATGTATCAGTGTCATTCAACAATTTCTCAGGATAATCTCTTTCATCCACCCGATATGGCTGAGGAACAAACAAAAGATATTCAGTTCCTGAAGGAGGAGATGATGAGGTTAAAAGGAGATATGGCCAAACTCATGGAGCTCATGCAGACAAACATTGACAATACTGTCAAATTGAATGACAAGGTAGTAGCCAGCCGTTTGAACGTTACAGGTTTACAAGACCAGCAGCAATCAGTGACTGACATGCAGAAAGATGAGCGTTCAGCAGTTTTAATTAACAAGCCATCTAAGACTACCCAGAAAGCACGAAGGACTGAAGAAAGTATTGATTCGTTATTGGACAACTTTCCTATCCCTAATGGCCAAGGGAATATGGACAAGGATTGTCCAATAGATTTGGAACATATTTTTAACACAGCGGAACCCTTACATAGCAGTAACCATAATGGCTCTAACTTCACATTTGACTTTTCCATTTACGATGTAGAAGAAGAATCTAAGCGGGTGGGCACTAAACCAAAGAGGGCTGTACCCACCAAGACATATTCCAATGTAGCAGGAAAACAGGAATATGTTAAAAAAGGTACTGTATCTACAATTAATTCACAAATGCATTCAACCAATGTTGGACACAACAATGGTACTTGTTATAGCAAATTCAATAGGTTTATGGAAATGGACTGTAATTTGGACATTAATGACATGGGACACAGTATCAACCCTTACCAAAATGAGACTTTGGGGACATTAAAGGACATGTTATTCTTGTTGGGGAAAAAATTGAAAAACATCAAAAGTATAAAGATAGATAATGCTTACCTGCAAAAATGCATATCTATGAAAATTGTTCCCAAAAGGTTAAGATTTTTTAAGCAACCCATGGGTTTAAATTTGAATGATTGTTATTAATGAATTCAATCAGTTGTTTGATGAATGTGGAATGAAATTTATGCGATTAATAATCAAACACAATGATGAAAAGTTAGGTAGACTTATACAGGAAACAGAAGATTTGAATATGAAAATTACCACTGATTTATTATTTACAGAGTGGGAAAGAATGTACAACAAACAGTTTTATTTAGCAGAGAAATTGGTACACACTTTAAGTGAAAGTAAATGGAAAAAATCAACAGGGATGTAGAACACTACAAACAAGGGAAAGTATATATTTGGGGTAGGAAGAATGAAAACAATCTTGAATTAGAAGGGAATAATAACAATAAATTCAACAATTACGAAGTTTATAATCAACGAGGAAGAAACCACTCCCATTTTTTGAGAGACCAGATACAACAGGGAGAACCATACACACATCAAGGGAGGAACTACTATCAGAAAGACAGTTACAGACAGAGGTACTGGGAAAACCACAGAAGGTAAACGACAAGTATGGTGACACCAATAGTCGCACACACGGAAGGAAGGCTATTACAGTATCTGGGGTAACACATACCTACAATGGTTTCAACATACATAACTATGCTAATATTAAGATAAATTATATACACTTTTCACTTCTGTCGAAAGGAATGAAATTCATCTCAACTCCCCAGTTCAATTTGGTGGATTGTTTAGTGGAATTAAAGAAATTTACAAGGAAGATGAATTTAGCTATTATGTTCAATAGTAAGGACATCAAGGGAGTAAATGCTTCTGAACAAAAAAGAAGTTCTGCACTTAAGGTTCCGAGTACATTTATACCTGTGAATCATTCCACAAGAGATATATGAAAAAATTGTGTCTAGAGATATTTACAAGATGTATAAAGAACAGAGACACTCACATAAAAACAGCAATATGACCAATGAAGAAAGAGACTTACTCAGAAAATTGCAGCAAAACAGTTTAAGGTTAATGAAACCAGACAAAGGTGGAGGGATAGTATTATATGACAATTTTGAATACATCAACAAGATGCATAATATATTATATGGATCAGGGAATTATAAACCTACATCATTGAATGAAATTAATATTGCTTACCAGAGAATAGACAGTTATATAGAAGAATTTTTGATTGATGGTAGAATTGACAAAGACACCCACAAATTTTTGAAGGTGAAGTGTCCTACATTGGCTACCATGGTAGGCATCCCGAAAATTCACAAAAATATTACCGACCCATCATTTCTTGAAGTAAGTCAAAAACCTATCCATTGGGTAAGTACATTGATGTTAAATTGAAACATATATACAAACACATCTCCCATCTTGTTAAAGATTCTTGGGAATTTTTGAGAAATTTCCCAATTGAAGTATGGAATCAGGGATACATGTTCGTAACTATTGATGTTATTGATTTTTTCTCTTGTATCCCCAAAACCACAGGCCTTGAAGCCTTTGGTAACAGCATTAGGAAAACATGCAGGTATCGAATGGGAGGAGGTCAGTTTGTTCATAGAAATGTTAGATCTAGTTTTAGACTACAATTTCGTATATTACGAAGGGGAGTATTTCAGGCAGACTAGGGGGGTAGCTATGGGAGCCGCTTGTGCCCCCATATATGCCAACCTGGTCATGCTAGATTGAGAAGAAACTGTAATTTTTCCCAGTACCTTTTTTCAACATATTGTCCATTATGTGCGATTTCTTGACGATATTTATATTATTTGGAACTCTAGCGAGGAAAGACTACTAGAGTTCATTCAGTTCCTCAACACAAGTAGTGACTATTTGAAATTTACCTACGCATATAACAAGAGTGGTATGGCTTACCTTGACACCCTAGTATATTCACACAAGGGTAAATTACAGTCCAAAATTTATAGGAAAGAAACCTTTTCTAACGACTATTTAGCATATGGAAGTTGTCACCCTAAGAAGTTGAAGCAGAATATATATATAAGGGCCATGAGAATGACATCTCAGTATGAAACCTTATTGGATGAAATACAATATATTCATGCTATGTTTTATGAAAGAGATTATCCTGAGAAATTGTTGAATGACACTGATACATATGTATTAAGTTTATGGGGTAATAAATACAAGCCCTTGTTAGGTTTAGGTAATGAAATGAACCAAGTTTATGGATGTAATGGTAAAACATTGGTAAAGGACAACATGGATGGATATAAACAAAAAGCCTTAATTATGTTATACAGTCCTAGAATAGATGTGACACAAATTATTAAACATTATTGTTACATAGTATCCAGTGATGAGACAGTGAGGAATATAGTAGGAGATGAACCAGTAATGGTGTACAAGATGGGAGCCAACATTAAAAGATTTTTGGAGAAAGGAAGTAGATACAGGGAAGAAAAAGGAAAAGATACTGAACAACATACTAACAAGTGTGGATCATGTAGACAATGGTGTTACATATTTGATAAAAAGGAAATTATTTTAAACAACATATTTAGACCTAGAATTAGGTTTATTAAGGGGAACTGCAACCCCAAGATGGTTGTTTATATCGCTGTCTGTCAAGAGTGTTTTGGTTACTATGTGGGAAAAACAGAAAGAAGCCTAAAAAAACGTATCTACGAACACATTTACAATATTAGAAAGATGGACCAGAAAAGTGCATTATTTAAGCACATAGAACAAAAAGGTCCTAAACATCATTTTAAATTTGCTTTACTAGACATTGTTCGAAACGATCCCAGAGGTAGAGACAACAAAAAATTTTTAAGTTATAGAGAAGCATAGTGGCAAATATTCAGATGCAACCACACCTCCGGGACTCAACAATAGTATTTCATTGAAGGCTATTCTTGAGGTTAACACGCAATTCTAATATTCATAGTTTACTAATTTTGGTCACACAGTTTTATGATATAGGTCATACAGTTATACTAACATCCCTTTGTTGTCGGTATGTAAACAAGCAATTTTGGAGCATAACATCTATGTGGGGACCTTGTTTAGATTTATAGCTTTCTAGCTGTTACAGTTTAAACTATTATGAAGTTATAGTAAAATTTACTGAAATGTATTAATTAGGTTGTTATTACGGTGCATTTAAACCATACTAGTTACTGTACACACATTGTTACAGCAGTTTATAAATAACATACATATTTTTAGAAAGGTTAGTGATAGGATTCTTAGATGGCTAGTCATTTAATACATTTGGGGAAATCAGTCGCTGAAGGACCTTTAGTTACTTATTGTTATATTGTTATTTTGTTACAAAATTTGAATGAATTACACGATAAATACACAAAAATATTCCTTTCACTTATTGCAGTTTTTAAAATAGTTTAAAAGCATCTTTTACAATAATTTGAGTTGGGTAACGTAACATTGTATTGTATTTGACATTAGAGGCATTTACATAGCATTGTTACTTTAAATGTTTAAATAGCCAAGTCTTTTGGCGCTCTTAAAGTTTTAAATAGCTGACTGTTAAAATTGTTGGTGTTCTGAAGAAGCCCACAAATTTTGGGTGAAAGCGCTTAACCAGTCTTTATAAAGTTTGTAAAAGTCAGCTTTATTACATCGCAAATGCTTTTTATCGCATTTTTTTATTTTAACGCATTTAGCATCTGCTTGTGTTATTTTGCGAACAAGCAGTAGTTTTTTTAGCAATGAGTTTTTAACAACGAGTGTTAAAGTTCAATAAATCAGTTATTTTACATCCGAGGCTGGCGTACTGCTTGGATGAACAACAGCAATGTTCCGATTTACAGTGGTTGATTTAATTGGGAACAAGTGACAGTATTTTACAGTGAAAGGGAATTTGTTCTGCCACTAGCTGTTTGGCCGCACAACGGAACCAGAGGTAACACAATTCAGGGGTGTTGGAGCACTTATTGGAACTCTATGGTAATTTTGGTTACAAGTTTATTCTTTGGAGATTATTATTGAGTTTCAAAGTATAAACAATCACCCAACGAGTAAACCAGCCAGCAATATATAAACTTCCAAGTAAAACAAAACACAACACTGTATTGCAGCAGGGAGCACAGCACACACAAAATGTCCTGCAACACTCGTAGATGTACGAAATATTTTTAATAAAATACTTGCAAGTCGGCAAGTGGTTTCACCAAATACACATTGGCTTCATCAGACCGTAATAATAGTAAAACACACAGCCATACACTTTATATAGTCATATGATCAATTAAATCAGTTCAAATTCACCAGTAGCATATTCTACACCACCATTCATTTACATACATTAATTACTTTCAATTACTTTTCCAATGACATCACATATTAAAGGAAAAGATCCCTTTTCAGTGTATATGCTACAACTAAAAGTTACATTAAAACTTATTGCCTTACAAATTAAACCAAGCCGACTAGCAAAACACACCCTATCTGGGTAGTCTACTTTTATCAAGTACCGATTTAATTGAAACCATACTATTTAAACCTGATCCTTTGTCAACTCTCAACCCAAGGATCCATTTAAATTCAGCTTCACTAGTCCTATTTTCAATATTACCCATCCTAGGTCCTACTTGCAATAATTGTATGACTTTAAACCCAAAATGGTGAACACTATCTGCCACATATCTGGCAAGTACACTCGTACTATTACCTATTCTGATACTATATAAATGTTCCCTTACACGTTCTTTCAGGGTGTGATCTGTCTTCCCAACATAGAATTTTTTACAGTATTCACACTGTGCTAAGTACACTTAATGCTTTGTGGTACAGGTTTCCCTTACATTAAATGTACACCTATTAATGTCTGGATGTATGAAAGTATTATCACTATCAATCAAACCACAAAAATTGCAAGAACCACAAGGGTATGTCTCATAATGTTTATCACTTACCATCTTGCCTTTATCTGGATAACATAACATCACTTTCAGCTATTTACAATTCCTATATCCAAGCATGGGATTATCCCCCACCACTCTATTGATTTTATCATCCATCATTAAAAGGTGCCAGTTGTTCTGAAACACTTTTTTAACTGAGTCAACATTACTTGTATATGCCATAGAAATGTTAACTCTATATGCCATAGAAATGTTAACTCTCCCCGTAGAATCATACAACCTTCCACTCCCTGCTACAGTTGCAACTGAGTCATAAGTGGAAGAAAAATATTGTTTAGCATGCCCATTCCTCATAGAATCAACATCCATCAAAATAGGATTTATCTCACTATCCCTATTACCTTTATGCCTCAGAGACTCTCTAAGTGTTTCACAACCACTCTTATAATCCAGATCAACATTGTGTAACCTAGAAACTCTCATACCTTGACCTTTTATTATGTTATTAAATACCCTTCTAGGGTGCATACTCTTCCTATGTAGCATTGAATTTCTATAACACTCCTTTCTAAAAAAACTGGTGGTCAGTGTACAATCTGAACATTTATTTATCAATACATCTAAGAATTCCATAGACTTGCATGACCATTTATACGTGAATCTTAAAAATGTATTAGATTCATGCAATTTCAAAACAAGTTTCTGTAGGTCCTCTGAGGTACCTCCCCACAACAAAAAAATGTCATCTACAAAGTGACGATAAAAAAGAACATATAAATATAGTTCCATCCTAAACACATCCTCCAACTCCCACTGTGCCATTACTGCATTTGCGTAACTATTAGCACAGCATGTCCCTATTGCCACACCATGCTTCTGTTTATAGTAAAAGTTGTCAAACACAAAATATATTGTTAAGTACAACGCCCATAAAATCACAAACCAGATGTTCTTCATCTCACATTGCTGCAGTCCTGACACTTGGGTAGTCCGCTGTCCCAGTCGGCCCGAATACCAAAGTATTAGGCTGACGTCGGTCAAGGTGCATTAGTCTGACGTCAGGACGTCAGGGTACAAATGCGCATGACCGACGTCATTTCCTCAGTCTTTTTTGCCGCATGGTCCGATGCAGAAGCAGTTTTGCAAGTGCAGGTTGGCGTTCTGAGATTTTCCGAAGTCGGAGTTTCAGACCGAATCCAAGTTGGCTAAGTACCCCGTTGGGGAATATTTTGGTTTTTCTTGCCTCAGTATTTTACCGGATGTCAGAAAAAGTGAATAACTGTATTTCTTGTGGGAAACAGATACCTCATAGGGATTACCATACCTTGTGTATACCTTGCTTAGGGCCTGAGCACGACGTGGTTGGCTGTCGCTCTTGTGCTAGATTTAACAAACGCACTATAAAGAGAAGATTAGATTGTGCCAGGTTAGTTTTTGGGAAGCGGTGTAATTATAAAATGCCGCCGGATGTTCCGGCGCCGCTTCATCAAAAAGCGCAAGGACAAAACAGCAAAGCCTAGGTTGGAAGAACCGTCTGTACCAGACGCCGGTTCTTTAGAGGGCTCGGTGGAGCCAGAGGTTCAGCCAGAAATTTCTTTGGAATCCCAGGAGAGACTTTATTGCTGCAAGATGTGACCTCTCAGGAGGTAGGCCAGGCGGAAGGGGCTTCTCAGGTAGCTGTTCTTCCCTCCCTTCCTAAGGTGGTTAGGCCCTCCCTGCTGTTTCCAAGGCTTCTCCCAGGGCAGGCCAGGTTTTGTTTCAGGTGTTACCCCTAGTTCTTCAGGGTCTGTACCTAAGAAGCATATGCTTAAGATGGCAGAAGATTTGATTACAATGATTAGAGGTTCTATGTCCCCTCCTGATAAGAGGCCTAGGGTGGAACCTGAGCTTGAGAGTTTTGAGCAGTGTTCGGATGCTTCTGAGTCTTCGGCTGAAGACTTGCAGGAGTATTCCCCTTACTCTGATTCTGATGTAGATGATTCTACTCCTTCTGCTTCTCCCCCTGAGGATTTTTCATTTTCAGAGACTCTTCATTCCATGAGGGAGCATTTTAAATGGGAAGGTCAGGATTTCTCTGATTCCAGGAAAAGGCTGAGGGAATTTTTGTTTCTACCCCAGCATAGGCCTTTAGCTATACCTCCTGTTCTAGATGTGGTGGAGGATGTTCTTGCAGAGGCTTCTCTGAACCCTGATTCTTTGCCCCCTGCTCCAGTTAAACCGGATAGATATTATAGGGTGCCTGAAGCCCATAAGTATCTTTTAAGAGTCCTAGGGCAGACCCAGAAACTGTTTCACAGGGGCCTAAAGGTGTTAAGGCTTCTGTTGTTAAAAATCCTGTTCCTCCAGATAAAGAGGCAAGGGCTTTGGATAGATGGGGCAAGAAAGTGTATACTTCTTCCACTTTGGCCATGAGAGCTTTGAATTGCCAGTTTCATATGTTGAAATACCAAAATTATCTCCTTTCACAATTAAAGTCTAAGGTAGATGCTTTGGCGGAAGGTATTGAGTGTAAAGAGTTGCAGGATTTAGTTCATGTTTCTGAACAGGTGGGTAAGCATTCTTTGCAATGTGGTTTTGATGCTGTGCAGGCCTCTTCGAGGGTGGCTGCCACTGGTTCGGTTCTTCGCAGGCACGCCTGGCTGAGGGATCAAAATTTAGCTGAGCATGTGAAGACAAGGATTTTAGATGCTCCTTTACAATCTGATGTGTTGTTTGGTTCGCCTGTGGAAGCAGTTCTAAAGAAAATGGAAGACAAGGCTAAGTCTATGCAGACTTTTAAAGATTTTTTGCAGGTTCAGCCTCCGAAGTTTAGTAGAAATTGGCCTACCAAGGGGTGGACATATCCTGCTTATGATTCCCAGTCTAGGGGTAGGTCTAGACGTGGTAGGGGCAGAGCTCAAGGTTCTTTTAGGCCTAGAACAGGGAGTTCACCTGCTCAGCCTTCTGGTGAGGGCAGGGGTCAGTCCTTTCGTAAACAGACCCAATGACCTGCCTTTTCAGCTGCCGGAATCTTCTCGTCTGGCAGCACCTTTGGGAGGAAGGTTAGCACTTTTCAAAGAAAACTGGAGTTTAATTACCCAAGACAGATGGGTATTGGATATCATTCACCACGGTTACAGGTTTTATTTCCATACCTTGCCTCCTTTCAAAGGCATGCCAGACATTCCTCCTCAACAAAGGAAAGAGGCTCACAAGCAAATTTCTCTGTTACTCCACATAGGGGCCATTCAGCCGGTTCCTGTGCCAGAAAGGGGCCTAGGATTTTATTCTCGCCTGTTCCTAGTACCAGAAAGGGGAACACGTGGAGACCAATTTTGGATCTATCTATCCTCAACACTTATCTGGACATTCCCAAGTTCAAAATGTTGACGTTACAACAGCTTTTACCTCTGCTGGGCAAAGATCACTGGATGGTAACTTTGGATCTCAAGGAAGCTTACCTTCATGTTCCTATCAGACTAATTTGCAGAAAGTATCTGCGTTTTCGAGCTGGGAATTCTCATTATCAGTTCTCTGCATTGCCCTTTGGCTTATCTACTGCGCCCAGAGTATTCACAAAGGTTCTGGCTCCAGTGATAGCTTTCTTCAGGCTAAAAGGAATACAAATCTATCCTTATTTGGACGACTGCCTGATTCTGGCTCAAGGAAGGGACGTTCTTCTTGAGCATTTGGAATATGTGATAGCAGTGCTAAGATGCCTAGGGTATTCTGTGAACGAAATAAAGTCCAGTCTAGTACCCTCTCAAGACATGTGCTTTCTGGGTGTGAGACTGAATACAGCAACCCAGATGGCCTTTTTAACCCCGGACAAACAAAAGAATCTTTCTCTTTACTTCCATCAACTATCTCATCAGTCCGGGCTGACTGCAAGGACAGTCCTTCAAGCCTTAGGGTTCATGGCATCTTGTATTCTGGTGCTTCCCAATGCCAAACTGCATATGAGGAAGCTGCAATGGTATCTCAAATGTATGGACACAGCACTGCCAGGATTTGGACACTGTCATTCAAATAATTCCTTGCATTCAGAAGGAATTTTTGTGGTGGGCTCAGGAATGTCACCTAAACAAGGGACTCTCTGTGACCCGGCCAGAGGCGAGTCAGATTCTAACGACAGATGCCTCAGACACAGCTTGGGGAGCTCATCTGAATGGAAAGTGGATACAAGACAAGTGGCCTGCCAGACTGCAGCATCTACATATCAACATGAAGGAGATGTTAGCAGTCCAGTTTGCATTACTGGCTTTCAAGGATTTACTTCTTCCAGGGCAGGTGTTTATTCTAACAGACAACACAACTGTCATGTGGTACATCAACAAACAAGGGGGAACACATTCTTATCCTCTATGCAGGCAAGCAATGATTTTGTGGGAGACTGCGTTAAGCTTGCAACTGAATCTTCAAGCAAGGTTTCTGCCAGGAGCACAGAACTCCTTAGCGGATGTGTTAAGCAGGCAAATCATGGATCCCCACGAGTGGAATCTGGATCTTCATGTATTTCAGACATTGACAGTGTCATGGGGAACTCCAGACATAGATCTGTTCGCTTCTCCACTAAACCACCAGCTGCCAAAGTTTTGCACGACAAGGTTTCATCCCACAGCCTGGAAAGTGGATGCTCTTTCTTTCAGTTGGAAAAATCTTCATGTGTATGCCTTTCCACCTCTGCCTCTCCTCCCAAAAGTACTTCTAAAGGTCAGACAAGACAAGCCAAGGATGATTTTAATAGCTCCAGATTGGCCTCGGCAGCACTGGTACCCATTGCTGAGGAGTCTGGTAAGGAAGCCTCCATGGCCCTTACCTTTGATTCCACACCTATTGTCTCAGAAGGACGGGCATCTACTCAATGTCAAGCTTCACTCTCTTCATCTAACAGCCTGGCATATTCTGTTTTGAACCATAGCAGGTCTCAGCTTCCTCAACAAGTTTTGAATGTGATTATGGAAGCCAGAAGACCTAGTACAAGGAAAGTGTACGCAGGAAAATGGAAGAGATTTTCATTTTGGAGTACAGCAAAGGATTTGGATGTTTCTGAGCCAAATTTGAGTGTGGCTCTTCAATATCTTACTGAGTTATTGGACAAAGGTTTGTCTTTCTCTTCCATTAAGATTCATGTTGCAGCAATTTCAGCTCACTATGATTGTGACCCACCATTGTTTTCTCATCCTTTGTTCAAGCAATTTCTTAGAGGGGCAAAGAATATAAGACCCCCACGTAGAGCTCCTACTCCTGCTTGGGACCTCAATTTTGTGTTGGAGAAACTCACTCTACAACCTTTTGAGCCTGCAGCTACTGCTGAATTGAAATATTTGTCATGGAAGACTGCTTTTTTGTTAGCCATTACCTCTGCAAGAAGGGTGTCTGAATTGCAGGCCCTTATGGCGGTTGAGCCTTTCCTGATTTTTCATAAGGATAGGGTATCTTTACGTACTAATCCTTCCTTTATGTCTAAAGTGGTTTCTAGTGTGGCTTTAAACCAAACTATTCATTTGCCTACCTTTTATGCAAATCCCCAAAATAAGGGGGAAAAGATTTTGCACACTTTAGATATACACAGGCAATTACGTTATTATTTAAGCAGGACTAAGGATTTTAGGCAGTCTCAGCAGTTTTGTTTCATTTGCTTTGAGTTCTCAGGGTAAGCCTGTGTCAAAACAAACTATTTCTAAGTGGATTGGGTTTTGCATTACTTTCTGTTACTCCCATCATGGCAAGGAGATTCCAGCTGGGATTAGGCCTCATTCCACTAGGGCTACTGCCACTTCAACAGCATTTCTAAGGGGGGGTGGCAACTAAGGATATTTTGGAGGCTGCTACTTGGAGTTCAGTGCATACTTTTTCTAAGCATTACCACCTTCCTCTCTACTCTAAATCTAGGGCTGGTTTTGCCACTGCTATTTTACAGGGCATGTTGTCAGCTCCTGCTTCTTTGTGATTTGCCATCCTCCCTTACCTCTGCTTTGGGATTCTACCCAAGTGTCAGGACTGCAGCAATGTGAGATGAAGAACATAGTACAGTTTTGTACCTACCATAAATGTAGATGTTCGAAGATCCACATTGCTGCAGTCCAATTTACCCTCCCTCCTTCCCCTGTGTTTAGGGGTGGTTGTGTGGGTGGGATTGTACCTTTCTGACGTTGTATATATTGTACATATATTTGGTACAGGGGTGTTTGGTGTGTTGTTGTTTTTTGGTTTGGCCTTATCTTTTTAGGGTCTTCTGACATCTGGGGCAAGAAAAGACTGAGGAAATGACGTCGGTCATGCGCATTTGTACCCTGACGTCCTGACGTCAGACTAATGCGCCTTGACCGACGTCAGCCTAATACTTTGGTATTCGGGCCGACTGGGACAGCGGACTACCCAAGTGTCAGGACTGCAGCAATGTGGATCTTCGAACATCTACATTTATGGTAGGTACAAAACTGTACTTTCTATTAACTTATGTTCATATCCACTTTGGTCATTTAAATACCTATGTAAAAATTCTACTACTTCCATGTTGGGTATTGTAAACGGAGATACCACATCCATAGTAACTAACATACAATCATGTAATTGATTATGCCTTTCCATGAATCCATATAGATTCTGTAAAAAATGTTTAGTGTCTCTTAGTACAGTCTCTGACTTATCCAGGACTGGTCCAACATGCAGAAGCATAAATAAATAAATATGGAAAAGGGTTCAGTGATCCATCCTTGCCCAGCTACTGTGGGGCTAAATGGCGGGTATCCTAGAGTTTTTATGCAGCTTACGTTGTTCTTAAAACATGGGTATAGTGGGTGATTCGGCTGTAAAATATTGTGCAAGCTCCATTGTAATTTGAAAATATATAACACATATCTCGCATCAAATTTTCTATACATTTGATGTCTACACTCTGATAAACATTTTCATCCCTCAGCATATTAATAGAACTAAAGTAGAAGCTCGACTGCTTTCCTGATTAAGTATCCTGCTGTTTTTTATATTTGTTTTACCTTCTACTGCTTACGTAGAGCAAGCTTTAACTGTTTTCATAGTTATTTACTGCATTTTTTATTATCTGCACTTAAAAGTACATTTTAGTCGAAATTAGTCTAATTCAAGTCGAAAAGTGTTTGTTTGCTGCTTAATTTAATTGTTTGGCTGCCCACTAAAGTGTGCTAGCCTGTACTACTGACTTATTGCCTTTTCTGCATTTAGCACGGAGTTGCCACTAGAGCACCATCGGCAGCCGGTTAAACAAGGTTAAACTATTTCTGGCTCCGTAAAGTCTGCTCTTCATTTTTTCCCTTAGAACTGCTCTACTTGTAATCTAAACAGTCTATTCTCTATCTGTAAAGCTCAGAACTTGTTCCTAAAGCATTTTTTAGTCAGGTAAAGCACTTCTATATTATACAAAGTACTTCACTAGCTTAAAACCCCCTTGAGTACCCACTTCCCTATAGATCCTTTCTGACTCGGTTACACAGCAAACTTTTTCATTTCTTCTACCATGTCAAAGGGTCAGTTGCTAGCGTCCTCTCCTGCTCAGCTGGTGAATCGGGGAATATTGAGGCAATGTTACAATTGCCTCATGTACACAGACAACCCTCTCCTCCTCCCACAAAACACAAATACATGCGAGAGATGCAACTATATAGCCAAACTAGAGGCTGAGCTCTCTCAACTCAGGACTGGCAAAACCAGACAGGAGGAGAAGGTAACCACACACACCATAAACCCAGTCTCACATAGAACTATCACAACTACAAATCAAACACATAAACACACAGACATACTCGGAGGCACTGATCAAAAATCTACCAAAACAGCAGAGGCCTCCAAAGCAGACACCCAAACAACTCCCACCTCATGACATAACACAAGCAACACATAGATCACAAAGTCAGTGTGCAAATCAGTCACAGCCCTTAAGGCCAAACACAATGCCAGACACACTTGTCATAGGTGACTCCATAGTCAGACACACTGACGTCCCACTCACCAGACTGAGCAAGGAGAGGATCACAGTAAGCTGCCTGTCTGGTGCTAGAATCCGCCACATAACACAAGCACTCAGGTCACTCCACAACAAGTACAAGTATGACTCAGTCATTGTCCATGCCGGTGTGAATGACCTGAGACATACCTCCCTGGACTACATGAAAAGAGACATAAAGGAGCTCTCAGATTATATAGCCCAGGCTGGTATGACCCTGACCCTGAGCAGTATCCTACCTTCACCAAGAATGATGCCACAATACAGAGACAAAATGATCAGTTTTAATAATTGGCTTAATTTCTGGTGTCATTCTAAGGGGATCCAATGTCTGTCTGTCTGGAATGACATGCTTGACAAGCCACACTGCTTTGCAAGGGATGGCTTGCACCTGTCACCCCTGGGTTTCCGGATATTGGCAAAGGCTCTTGCCACCCCCATAGTGTCTTTTTTAGACAAGGCTCAAATTCTAAACCCACCACCCTAGAAAACAATAATGGAAAAAAACTAAGGGTAATGCTGCTCAATGCCAGAAGTCTAAATCTCAAGATGCATGCCCTCAAAGCCCTCCTCAGTATAGAGAACATCGATGTCTGTGCTGTGACTGAAACCTGGTTCAAGGCTCCTGAGAGCACCCCGGCACTGTCAGGTTTTAGCTCATATCATGCGTTCCGGGCCCCAAAACCCGGACCGTACCACAAAAGGAGGGGGTGTATCCATATTCATCAAGGATACCCACACCTCCAGGCTGGTGGCAACTCACGAAGCATCAGAGACCATTCAGGTGCAATTAACCATAGGCAAAACTGTTCTACAGTTTGTAGCATGTTACAGGCCACCCTCTCAAACTCAGGAACCCCACATAGCCTTCCTGAAGACACTGGAGAGTATAAATGTCTCTCCAAACACCATCATATTGGGTGACTTCAACTACCCAAACATAGACTGGGAACATTACTCAAGCCCCAATACCCTAGCCCAGAGGTTCCTGGAGTTCATAAACTCAAATGCTATGGAACAACTTGTCACCATTCCCACAAGAGGGGAAAATATACTAGACCTGATCATCACAAACATGGGGACAAAATGCTCCACACCGGAAGTATATCCCTCATTGGTGAGATCAGACCATAAACTAATCTCACTGGAGATCCACATCCCGCCCCCACCCCCAACAAAAAAGGCCATAGTGAAGAACTTCTCAAAAGCCAACTTCACACTTCTTAAGACTGGTGTGGTATCCTTCAAGGCCCCTGAGCCATTGGAAACCACAACCCACGCTGCTGAATCCCTTACAAATGCTTTCTACGAGCACCTCCAGGATTGCATGGATCAAGCAATCCCAAATAAAATCAAGACCCTTTCCACCAAAGGCAAGCGCCCGATCTGGTGGACCCCAGCCATAAACAAACTTTACAACAAGAGGAGAAAGCTACTACAAGATAGAGCAAAATCCCTAAAAGGGAAGACATCTCTGATCAATACTAGTAAAAAACTACGATCACTCATAAAATCATCCAAGGCCAACTTTGAGAGAAAAATCGCCAAGGACTCAAAAGACAATCATAAGGCCTTCTTTAGCTATGTTAGAAATCTGGGTGGAAACTCCCAGATATGCTCAGAATTAGTCCAAAATGATACAAAAATCACTGAACCCACAGACATTGCAAACATACTGGCAGTCAGGTTCAATGAAAATTTCTCCCCTCCCTCCCCCCCAAAAAGAGAAATATCTATCCCAGCAGAGTGTAGCCTCCTAATCTTCTCTAATGCCCCGGGGAGAGCTGCTCTCTAAAGCTAAAAACACAGCATCAATGGGACCGGATGGTGTCCCCAGCTGTGTGCTACACGAACTCAATGAGGAACTAAACCCACACATAAGGCTGCTGTTTAATCTTAGCCTTACCACAGGATACATACCCAAAGAGTGGAGTACGGCAACTGTGGTCCCACTCCACAAAGGCGGTGCTTCTACGGACCCTGGTAATTACCGCCCCATAAGCTTAACAAGCCTGTTCTGCAAAGCTATGGAGAGGATCATAATGGAACTCATAAATAAAGACATAGGGGACCTACAGACATTGGATCCTACCCAATTCGGCTTTGTCAAGGGCAGATCATGCCTCTTGAACTTGGTTGACTTTTTTGAAACAGTCACCAAGGCCATTGATGAGGGTAAGGCAGTTCACACAGCCTACCTTGACCTTGCAAAAGCTTTCGACACAATACCCCACTCGGGTATCATAGAAAAGCTCACCAGCTTAAATGTAAACCCATATGTCACAAGATGGGTTGCAAACTGGCTCAAGGACAGAACCCACAGGGTTAGAGTTGCTGGTGCCATGTCAGACTCCAAGCCGGTCACAAGCGGTGTCCCACAGGGCTCAGTCCTGGGCCCCATCTTGTTCGGCATCTACTTTTCAGAAGTGCAGGCAAACAGGAGGATTGTGGCTGACAAAGTTTGCAGATGACTGCAAACTGGGCGCCATAGTTGAAAATCTATCAGACACAGATATCCTTCAGAGAGGCCTCATAGAAATGGATAACTGGTGCCAGAGCCATGGCCTTAAGCTAAACGCCAAAAAAATGTATAGTCATACCCTTTGGTAAAAACTAGGTAACCCCAAGTTACCACATAGGTGGCAATCCATTAAGCACAGAAGAGGTTATCAGGGACCTGGGGACCCAAGTTGACAGTAACCTTTCTTTTGACACTCACATTGCCAAAGTGGTTAGGAGGACCTTCTACATTGCCCACCTGATTATGAAGGGATTCACATCCAGATCAAGGGAGGTCATTGTTCCCCTGTACTCTTCACTTATCAGACCAATGATTGAGTACAATGCCCCATTCGGAATGCATCTTACCCGACACCTGCAGCAATTGGAAAGACCCCAAAAGTTCCTCACCAAAAGGATAAAGGGGCTCAAAAATATGCCATATGCTGCCCGACTGAAGAAACTCCACCTCTATTCAGTCGCATACCATCTGCTCAGAGGTGACCTGTGCCTGACATACAAGGCCATGTCCAACCCAGAATTAATGGACATGCTCCACCTCAAAAAATCCAAATCCACCAGAGCCACAAGAGCAAGAGACTTAAACCTCAGCACAGATATAAACAGGACGTGCTGGAGGGACTGATTCATCACCCAGAGACTCCCTATGCTGTGGAACAGAATCCCGGTCCATGTGAGACAGAGCACCTCGCTGGCTCTGTTCAAGAGGAATCTTGACCAGTGGATGGGAGATCGTAGGTTTACCCCGGGGATCATCTCTGTATCACTGCTGGACAGAGGCACGGCAAACTAATGGGTATAGTATTCTTTAACCTAAGGGGTGGTGAAAGCCACACAACTCTGGCTAGGCTTATAAATGCCCTAGGGCAGATAGCCTAGTATGAACCTATGAACAACTGTCATGCCGCCCTTATCTGCTGGGCATATTACTGTAGAGGTGTCATTTCTTAATGCATTAAGTGCTTCCTATTCATTTCTATTCATGTTATAAAACTTTTTGCCAGTCGGTTTAGTATCATATAGCCTATATAAATCTTGTTCACAAACTCTGCTTAAAAAGTGCATTCTTCTCATTTTTTTTACTAATATCATATGTGTTGGTATATCCCTTGCTTAATTGCCCTTTGGGTTTTCCTTGGATAAATACCTTCACATGACTGGCAAAGGGCGATATAAATCGCACCTCTTGTATAACAGTAATATTTCTTCATCGGTTTAATAATTCCTAAATATTCACCTGCTCCTATTCTAAAATAAACTTACATTGAGGACATTTGCCAAATTTGAAGGTCCCTCCTTTATCGGACTTTGCTGTGGTTCTCTCTAACAGTTCTTTCAAACACACTTCCTTTTTATAAACCACCTTAGGTCTTTCACCTAACAATGTGTATATATCCTGGTCCAAACTAAATGTACTCCAATGTATCAGAATGATGCTCCTAACATCATAAAACTGTAAATTATATAGGTTCATAGATGTGTACTAGGCTAATGGCCCTGAAGCCTTTACAAGCCTAGTCCATAGAAGTGCCCTGGCTTCGTGCCACCCAACGTTAGTTCCCAGTGCTTCTATCAAGTAGAGCCACTGGAGTGATCCCTGGGGTGATCTTTCAATTTCCCATCCACTCATCAACATTTCTCTTGATGAGGGCCAGTGAGGTGCTCTGCTTGACATGTATGGGAAGTCTATTTCAGAGCATGGGCAGTCTCTGGGTTTTGAAGCTGTCCCTCCATCATGTTCTGTTGATTGTGGTAATGAGGCTGAGGTCTCTGGAGCATGTGTTGTGGAGGGATTGGGATTTCTTTAGATGTAACATTTCTAACAAATCGGGGTCAGAAATGGCTTTGTAAGTCAAGCAGAGATCACCTCTTAGTAGACAATATGAGACAGAGAATAGCTGGAGTTATTTTGAGTCTGTCCATGTAGGACATGTGTTTAAGGCCTAGGATCCCCTTCATGAGGTACTTTTGTGGCTTTTCCAGCTATTGCATGTGTCTATTGAGGTACATGCCAAATGGGGCATTATACTCGATTGGCCTAATAAGGGAAGAGTAGAGAGAGATGACCTCTTTCTTCCTGGATGCAAATCCCTTGGTAATGAGATCTGCCACATAAAAGGACTTTCTGACCACAGTGGCACTGTGGTGGTCGAGGGAGAGATTGCTGTCACCCTGTCTCTCCAGATATCTTAAAACGCCTTCAGTGTTCAATGGGCTGCCATTGATGTGGTAATTAGTGGGAACTGAGTTTTTTACCAAAAATTATATGGTAATACAAGTGCCTGTTGGAATCCTTCCTTCTCTAAAGTTGGTCTACTTTTTATGGGTATATGTTCTGGGACCTCTTCTGTTTGGTATCTACTTCTCTGAAGTACAGGCTAACACAGAAGGCCTCTGGCTAACAAAGTTTGCAGATAACTGCAAACTAGGAGCCATAGTCAAGTCCCCAGATGATGTGAACATCCTACAGAAGGGCCTCACTGAGGCAGATGCCTGGTGTCAGAGCCATGGCTTCAAGCTCAATGCCAAAAAGTGCAGTGTTATCCCCTTTGGTAAAAACTCTGTACCCATGAACTACCACATAGGCAGCAATCTATTTAACACCGAATGTGTGATAAGAGACCTTGGGACCCAGGTGGACAATAGTCTCTCCTTTGATAGTCACAACACCACATTAGTCAGGGAGTCCTACGTGGCACACCTCATCATAAAAGGGATCTCATCCAGGAAAAAAAGAGGTCATTGTTCCCCTCTACTCGACACTCATTAGACCCATTATAGAGTACAATGCCCCTTTTGGAATGTACCTCACAAGACATCTGCAGCAGCTGGAAAGGCCACAGAAGTACCTCACAAAGAGGATTACTGGCCTCAAATAAATGCCCTACACTGACCGCCTCAAAAATCTCCAGCTTTACTCCATAGCATATCGCCTACTCCGAGGTGATCTCTGCCTAACATATAAAGCTATGTCAATCCCAGAGCTATTGGACATGTTACACCTAAAGAAATCTCAATACCTCCAAGCTACATGCTCTAGGAACCTAAACCTCATCACCACAATAAACAGGACATGCTGATGGGATAGATTCCTGTCCCAGAGACTTCCAATACTCTGGAACAGGCTACCCATCTATGTCAAGCAAAGTTCTTCATTAGCACTCTTCAAGAAAAATCTTGATGAGTGGATGGGAAATAGGAAATACACCCCAGGGATCACTTCTGTGTCTCTGCTCGACAGTGGCACAGGAAAATAACTTTCTTGGGTGGTGTAAGCCAGGGAACCTTGTTGGCTAGGCTTACGTAGGCTCTTGGGCCGATAGCCTAGTACTTACCTATGAACCTGTGCAATTAAATTGAGGTTTTTCTTGAGGCAGCAGCACATAGTCGGCTTGTTTTTCTTTGTAGTGTATTCCACTCTGATCACTGGGTTGTTCATTTCTAGAGTTTTATATTACCAATGGTGTGTGTTGCCAGATTCAACGGAACTTTAAAAGTTAAAATATTAGGAACGTTCCTTATTGAACGGGCAGGAAAAGGAGTGATATTGGTATGCCTTCTGTGTTTGACAAGAGCAACGTCCTTGACGGCCTATCTAACACTGAAAACCGAGCTCTCTGGGACAATAATATTTTCCAACTTGTCCTCACACTTACTAACAAAGTAACTCAACTGCAGGAAGCTGTTGAGAAACTACAATACCCGAAGGTACAGGATTCTGAGGCCAAAGGGGGTCACGGCAAGGAAGTGATGTGGGTGAATCGTCATCAGGAGTGACAAACCAAGGCTCCAGAGGAAATATGGCGACATCAACAACAGCTGTGACCAGTTCCATTCCGTTTGGACAGAACCAAGCTTCGGAGAGTGTGGGGCACAACGTTAATAGATTCCAGGATTGGTTTAATAGCGACTTTAGACTGTTCGATGTTCGCACAGTAGACATGGAGGTGAATATGGTCAAAAAACTTAATGACTTAGAGCAATCGCTTTGTATGGTACATAACTTACAATGCGATAACGCGAATCTTGCAGAATGCATTCAAAACCGTAAAGTACCTAAGGGATTAAGGGTTTATAAATTCCCTAATGAACTTAAAAAAAGGACAAAAAGAATGTGATGAACTATGTGAAATGTTCGACCGCCGTGGGTTGGAACTCATGGAATTTATTATTAAGTTAAATAACAATAAAGTTAAAGAAATGCTTGTTGACATTGAGAAATGTAATGATGCTATTTTAAATGATGTTCATTTTAATAGTGTTTCTGCTAAATATAATATGTTTTTTGACAAAGTTGAGGAACAGATAATAATTAATATTGAAAGGAAAAAAGAAAGCTAGCCAATCTTATTTTGGTGAAAGTTATGAGGGTGACAATGTTTTGAGGGCTGAAATGTTCAATAACAGGCAGGGCAACCCCCAGAGAGAGAGTGATGGAAAATGAGTATAATCAAGAATATCCACCCTTAAGAAGACCCGAGAGGTTACAAAATAAAAGAAATAATTATAGGATCCATGATTTTTTTTAACCCCAGGGTTCTACCAGATGAAAAGGTTTTCTGCCCCAGAACAGCTGGAGGAAGAACAGCTACAAGTCACATTTAATGCAGTGGAGCAGGAAGTAGATATTCTGAGCTCTTTTTTGGGGTTACTCCTTTCTTACCAGGGTTTTAATATTTTTAATTATGCTGGTATTAGTACTGATAAAAACATTTTTACTTTATTAATGAAAGGTATTCAATTTGTTCCCTCTAAAAAAGAGGATGTTAGTTCTGTGTTAACTGAATTAAAACTCTTTAGAAGGAAAATGAACTTAAAATATATGTTTAAGGACAATTGTATGGTTAGGGGGAAGGAAGGAAGGACTCCGAAGAAAAGTGTTTCAACCCGCCACTTCACCCCTTAATAGGAACCTTTGATAAAGTTTGCTCTCAAGAGATTTTTGAGTATTTTAAGGAATCCAAACCTAGAAAATGTCATTTAAATAGGGAAGAGAGCATTTTACGATCAACTACAGTTCATGAAACCAGATGGTGTGGGTGGCATGGCTGTTACTAATAAGGAAGACTGCAATAACAAGATCTTTTCCATGTTGCAGCAGGAAGAGAAATATTAAAGTGTTTCTAAAAATGAAATAAGTATTTCGCATAGGAGAATTCAGATGGTGTTAGAAGATTCATTGTTACAAGGTGTCATAAATGAAGACGTTTATGGATTTTTGGTTAATCAAAACCCTACCATCCCGGTTGTTTTCGGGATACCAAAAGTCCACAAAGACTTCAGGGATCCTCCATATAGGTTGATTATTACTTGTCAGAACAGTTCTACCTACTCTCTAGGTGTTTTGTGGACCGAATAGTAAGGGAGTCATTGAGCCCTATTGGACATTTGTTAAGAGACTCTTGGGACTTTTTGGAAAGAATTAACCAAGATGGTTTTTCATCGAGTTTAAGTTTCTCTACTGTGGATGTAGCTGGCTCGTTCACCTCTATACTGCATGAGGCTGGGTTAGAGTTTTTTTCACCAAGTACTAGTGGAAAAAACATCATTAAGTAACACTATGGTGAACTTTATTATGACGCTAATGGAAATTCTCGTAAAAAATAATTATTTCACTTTTGAAGGAGAATACTATCATCAAGTTAATGGTATAGCCATGGGTACCAGTTGTGTACCCTTGTTTGTGAATCTTGTAATATATGGGTGGAGAGGTTATATATTTTTAACACTCCTTTTTCTATGTATTGGACTCGCTATTTGTGTTACCTGGACAATATTTTTTTTCTATGGAAGGTGGGAGACATACATGAAGAATTTATGGAATATTTAAATAATTTGAGTGAAGATTTAAAATTTACTGGTACTTCTAAAAAGGGTAGTATTAATTATCTTAATGTTTTACTTAAGAATTATGAAAACAGAAAATGTGAATCTCAAATTTATAGAAAGCCCACTTTTTCGAACGACTACTTAGAATTTAAAAGTAGTCACCTGCTATACACAAAAAGAAACAGTAAAGGGTCAAATGGTCCAGGTAGCAAGAATGTGTTCTAACATTGATATAGTAAAGAGAGAAATGGGCATATCAGTAACATTTTTTTCTGAAAGTTACCCATTAGATTTTGTACTACCCATTTGTGAGCAAGTTACAAGTGAGTGGGGTAGTAGGTATAAATCCCTGTTGGGATCCTATTTAGTGAAGGAGAATGAAGCTAATATAAGGAAAGATTATGCTCAATCCATGGTAGTGATTTATGGAGAAACGAGCAGTAAGATCAGGGACATTGTCAAGAAAAACTGGGTGTTGTTTAAAGGGAATGAGGAAATATTAGACATAGTAGGAAAAGAACCAACATTTGTTTTTAAAACTAACTACAATTTAAAATTTTTATTGGAACACCCCATTAATGTCTGGAACAATGTGAGAGGGATCACTAAATGTGGAACATTTGAATATTGCAGGTAGATTTTAGTTGGAACCTCAGTACTGCTGGAAGTAAGGGATAGGGAGATAAAACTAGCAACAGAGTCTTGTGCTACCAAAGGACTGGTTTATATAGCTATTTGTCAGGAACGTCACCATTTTTACATAGGTAAAATGGAAAGAACTTTTAGGAGGAGGATTTATGAGCATATTTATGTTGTGAGAAAACATGATGAAAATAATGCTATATACAGGCACATCAAAAATAATCCCAACCATTCTTCCCTATTTGGTATTCTGGAGGTTATTGGTAGTAATCCGAGAGGTGGGGAACTGGAAAAACAGTTTGGAGAAGGCAGAAATTAGGTGGCAACTGAGACTTAATGCCACGGGAACCCCAGGCAATAATGATAATGTATCCATAAAACCTGAATTAAAACACAGGGCTACTATCTTGAAATTTGGGAAGGATCTTGGTTTTTAAGTAATTCTTTTCCTTTAAAAGAAACACTAAAATGTATTTATTTTTTAATAATAACAGGATTCAAACCTTAATTGGTTAATTGCTTGTATAAAAGATGGAGTGGGTCTTAGCAAACACAGTTCTGACGAAGTCCTACAGCAGGATGAAAGCACTTGACTGTGTTGGGTACATTACAGTTGTATTTATATATGATTTCTATGGGTTTTTACGCTTCTTGACTGTCTGGAGCATTAAACCTGTGTTTTTTTTTACCAATATCTTTGGAGCATTTTATGACTGTGGGCTTTTCTTGAGGCAGCAGTGCAGAGTGGGTTTGTTTTTCTTTGTGGTGTATTCCACTCTGATCACTGGGTTGTTCGTTTCTAAACTGAGGTTTTATTATTGTAATTTATCTATTATATTTTTAGTATTGTTTTATTTACTTAGAAACAGTGGATTTAATGGAGTTTATATTAATAATGGTGGTTGGGCAGTTGTGACATTTTGTTTGTTCACCAATTGGGGTTAAGAAGCCTGTATTTATGTTTGTGATTTGTGTATACTAAATATTCTGATTAAGTCGTAAGTACCAATATGAAAGCGTTCAATAAATTGTGTTTTATAGCCATGAGTGGTGTAATAATCAATATAGTATCAGCTAAAATATTAGCTTCAACAGATGAACATTTTGCTTCAAACGAAAGAAAGTCAGTAGAAGTCTGCAAAAATTAAATGAACTGTTGTAATAATAATTAATCTGTCCAAACTTAAAAAAAAAGATCAAAGCATCTAAAAAACTTGCATATCTTTTCAATACTTGCTCTGAGTTAAAAATGGTTATCCTCGCAGTTGGATAAGGCTAAATTTGCATATGTATTAGCCACAAGAGTACCCATAGCTACTCGTGTTTCGTGGTGAAGAAGTTCACCATTAAATATAAATATATTATTGCATAATACAGTATCTAATCGTAGGCAGACAGTCTATTTTACTTGCAGATATGGTGCATAAACAATCGCTAATAGCCTATATACCATACTCATTACGTGAACTGTAAACAAATATTTGATATCTAAAGTAAGTGGAATAATGTAAGTTGATTTAATACTTTGATACCATGAATACAGTCCTTAAAAAAATCTTTCTAGTTTAAAAAACAAATTAGAGATCTTGTCAAATCCTCCAAAGCTAATTACAAAGCAAAAAGGACCTCCATAGCTTAGGATAATCACAAAGCCTTCTTTTACTACATCTGAAATCTAAAAGAGAATACCCAGCAGTGCACTGAACTGGTTGTGGATGGCACCACCCATACTCACAAATCAAAGATGTCCAGGCTGATAAAAGAGAATAGGTACGCAAAAAAACAAGATATGTGTTGAGGAAGGACTTGATGTCTGAAAGCTTTGTTCGTTAATAAACTGCTTACGTTGTGAAGAAGTGCTTTGTTTTTTACCACCCATACTCAACCAGATGTACTAGCTAACCTTCTAGCTGACAGATTTGGAGAAGAATTCACCCCATCCCCTACAGTCATCCCCCAAAGTGTATTTGCCACGGGTCTATGTTAAATGTTCAAACATTCAAAATGTCGAACATTACATGGTTGAGACCAAACGTTCGACATTTGGATGTTCGAACATAAAAAAAAAAAAAAAGAAAGAAAACACAGAAAAAACCACTTTAACACCCCCCCCCCTACTTAAATATAACAACTCCAAGACCGCACTTCAGTGCAGAAAAGGGAAATTCTCCCTATCTGCACCGTATGGAGCCATTGAAAGCCTATGTTTGAGCACTCAAAATTTCAAAAGTTTGGTCTAGACCATGTACCGTTCAAAAATTTGACAGATACCTACCTGCCACCATTCTTCAGCCTATTATCTCAAGAGAGCAGGTCATTTCAGCTCTCTCCAAGGCCATAAACATGGCATTAGTGGGACCATAAAGCATCCCAGGATGCTTTTTAAACAACTTTAAACATGACCTAGCAGACCCATTTGGATCCCTATATAACTACAGCCTGTAAACTGGCTATGTTCCAGCAGAATGGAGGACAGCAACAGTAATCTCTGTGAACAAACTGGGACCATCAACTGACCATGGGAATTATAAGCTTCACTATCCTCATCTGCAAGGCCATGGAAAGAATCATTATGGACCTTATTAACAAGGATATAGTTAATATCCAAACTCTGGACCCAAGCCAGTTAAGATTCGTTAAAGGTAGATCATGCCTATTAAACATGGTTGACTTCTTTGAGAAAGTCACTAAGGCCTTGGATGAGGGAAAGATAGTGCCGATCGCCTATCTTGACCCAGCCAAGGCATTTGACACAATCTCTCACTCGGGTGTTATAGAGAAAATTCTGCCAATTGGGAATTAACCCCTACATTACCAGATGGGTAGCCAAATGGCTCACAGACAGGACACATACTATCAAAGTAGGTGACTTCACCTCTAGCAAAAGACCAGTCACCAGTGGTGGACCATAAGGTTCTGTTCTAGGCCCATTACTGTTTGGAATTTATTTCTAAGAAGTCTAGGCAACCCTAGGTGGCCTGTGGCTGACCAGGTTCACTGGCAACTGCAAACTAGGAGCAACCATTGAGTACCCAGTGATATTAATTTACTGCAGACAGGGTTAATGCAGACAAATGATTGGTGCCAAAGCCATGGATTAATGCTAAATGCAAACAAAAAAATGCATTATTATTTCCTTTGGGAAAGCTGACATCCATGATAATTATATTATAGACAGCACCCCCATAAGTGTAGACCCAATACTAAGTCATCTGGTTATTCAGGTTGATAGCAGCCTGAACTTTGACTACCACATATCCACAGCAGTAAGGAAATTCTTTTATGTGGCACATCTTGTAAGTGAAGGCATCACATCTAGATCTAAGGATGTTATAATTCCATTCATGGCCCTCATCAGACCAATAAGTGAGAACAATACTTCCTTTAACATGTACCTCACCAGACACCTGCAACAAATGGGGAGACAACAGAGGTTTCACACCAAGAAATTACAAGGTACAGACAACAAGTATTACACAGAAAGACTGAAAGCCCTGTTACTGTATTCTGTCTTCTACAGGTGGCTAAGGGGTGTCCTGTGCATGGCTTACAGGGCAGTCTCTGACCCAGCCCTGATGGAAATGCTGCACCTTCATAAATCAAATTGCACAAGGGTCACTAGCTCCAGTGATCTTAACCTAGCCTCTGACATGAAGAGGTCATGCTGGAGAGATAGATACATCACCCTGAGACTGCCACTTCTCTAGAGCCCTTCACTGACCATCTTCAAATGCAACCTAGATCAATGGATAGGTGACTGCAAATTCACTCCTGAGGTGGTGGTCATGTTGCTGCTGGACAGAGAAAGTCATTATTAACTACCATAGACCCTTACCTGTGTGAATTTCAAATACCTAACCACCACCAACTGTGGCAACTCCCGATACATATAGCTAGGCTTGTAAAGGCTCTAGGGCCATTAGCCTAGTAACCCTGTATGAACCTATGAACATCTTCACAAACTTTAGATAAGGTTTCAATTGATGTTCCAGATAATTAGAAATAGCTTCTGTCATCCATTGATTATCAGCCACTGTTGGTCTCATGGCGGTTGAAGTAGGGTTTTTATGTAACTTTGGTAAGTCGTATAAAACAGAAATAATAGGAATAAGTCAGTATATATAGTTATACATTAGTAGTGTAATATCATCATCTGTTTTGAGATATTATAATAAACTTCGTTTTATTATTAGTTTGATCTATAAAATTCTTATTTGGTGTAATAAATGTATCACTGTCAGATAAGCGATCAGACATGGATGCTAGATACACACCATGATCCATTGCAGCAGTCATACCACCCTAATCTGCTTGTTTTATAATAATTTTTTTATTAGTTGATGAATCTGCTAAAGATTTCTGTTCTTCACAAGTTAAATTAAAATATTTATTACTCTTCTGTTTCATATACAAATCAATGCTTCTTTTCAAAATACTTGCATAAGTATTAGATTCTCCTTTAAACAGAAGTCCAGGGACATCAAAAGAACTGCAGGGGGCGCTATATTTGAAGGAATGCACCTATATTACAATGGTGCTCAGTTTTGCTGGTACTTCCTCCATCTCTTTTGAAACAAGATGTTGCGACTCTCTATGAAGTCACCAGTTTTCTTAATTAGACCCTTTGCTTTGTCACAGCAATTGAAATTATATCCAATTATTGGTTCACTGGAGATTTGCCTACTAGCCAAACTCTTTCATTATATTTCAGAATCATTTTCTTTGTTTAATTTATTGTTTCTGTGCAATCAGGACCAGGATTTCTCTTTTGGGACTCCTCCTGAAGCCTTGTTTTGTTTCTTTAGGTTGTCATTGGGTTACATGTCTGTGAGCTGTGGTCTGAAACACGCATATCAGTGTCTGGAAGATGTATTTTATTCATTTTGTAATCATGCCCCTTCTTAAGAGGTAGGTTTGAAAAATCTACTTTTTATATGCTTTGATTTCACATTGTAGCTGAGGGGATGAGTGCTGTTTCTATACAGACTGTTAATGTAAACTATACAGAATGTACCATTTTGGTGCTTTACAGTATACAACATGGGCACAGCTTGAGTTATAAACATCATTAAAAAAACATTGCATACTTTAACAGTGCACAATGTGAACGTGACATAGTTAAATTTAATGTATTTTTAGTCGATAAAACATAAGTCACCTCCATGTTTGTAAAATTATTATGATGCCCTTGCAGAGGGAACCCCTGAAAAATCACAACATACCAATGGCTATTTTGCTATGTTTCATTCTCAAACACCCAAAGGGGACTCCTTTGAAAATGGTGAGGGTTACCAAAGGCTTCATATTGGAAGTAACAATTGTTCTGCATTCTGTTACTATTGTGTAGCCTGCACAAATGTACCTTGCTGTGTGATACAGTGAAGTGAACTAACTTTATTATGTATCAGTAAAAAGTCAAACTTGGACATGCATCCATAGGAAAGTCTCATAGCAGGGAATCATCACGTGTAATACGTTTCTGCAAGATGTCCTATATTTTTAGTGGATACACTTGTATATCACAGTCTACCATTCTCAAGGAAAATTCATTCTGAGGCTTGAGGATGAAACTTATTGGATTTCATCATTACTAACAATAGCTACAGTAACACCCAATACATTTCAATCCACAAATGTAAAATAAGAAGTCCATAGATAACTAAATTTGCTACAAGTCACTGTTTATATAATAGGGATTTATTAGCCCATAAGTGGCATCTGGCTTTCATAGCAATTTTAAACTTAGTCACTTTTAATAGTGTTTATTTTACTTAAGGTAGAACAGAGTCTTAAAATTATGGGAAAGCATGTTAGAGGTTCAAGGGTAAATAGGAATGGAATTCTGCTATTGGAAAGTTAGTTCCATATTTACTGGTCTGTTGAAAAGCAGATTAGAGGCCTAGAGAGTGTGGTTATGCTTCAAAAAATAAATGAAACTGCAGTAGCAATTTTGTGTTAAATAAATCAATAGTTTTATTTAATACCCCACTTCATGCATGTGTTAAGAAAACAAATCACTCTCTTCTTTGGAGTATCTTTCAATTGCAAGGAAAGTGTCCACCAAAAATTGTAAAAATGAAACAACTCCATGAATTAAAGAATTTCTCAACATTGCAACTGAAATATGTCATCTGGAGATGCTATCTATCAAGGAAAGAATTACTAAAAAGACCACCTCTTATTCGTGGACGAAACTCAAGAATCTGTTAAATAAAGACTTTAAATAATCAGTAATGAAATACAGTTTTATAAAATTTTTGAATTTAGCTTTTTTATATAATGTAGACACCTTGTAAATAGTTGATTTTTTTTCTCTTTCATACACTATTTTTTATATATTCATATAATTTCTATGCATATTATGGTACTTTCTGTTATTCATTTATAAAATTCAATAAAAATATTCAGAAAGGAAAGAAATGAAATTGAATAAGAGGTAGACAAAATTAGCAAGGCTATGCTTTCACTGTCAGAGAGTTCTAATTTGAAATCAATAATCTAATAAGAAAAGTGATTGCCTGTTATATAGAGAAATGAAAATCTAAAGAACAAGGCCATGTAATTGTTGACCAAGCAAAAAGTACTGAGTAAATAATTACAAGGAGTTAGTTCTTCAGAAGAAACTTTTGGTAAACATATAATTTTCTTGAAACATTATTTGCCAAGCTTTGGTCCGCTGAGTAGCTGGACTGGATAATGTGGAGCAGAACAAACATTCTATCATCTGAAAATTCATGGCGTTTTGAGAAAAAGGGGTTTTGTCTTCTGTTGCATGGCAAAGTGAGAGAATGGTACTAGAAATTCAAAAAATAACTTGCTGCCGATTCCAAGATGGTCGCCGGTCAATAACTACATACTCTTTGCTGCTCCTATTACATATTAACTATCTAACCATTAAAATAATCATCCTTTGCTCAAAACTAATTAAAACCTAAAGTTTCAGTTTAAAATTTAACTTTTGTTGCTTACTCTGCAATATTTCAAAAATACAACTTGTTATTGCCTTTAATTCATCTACATTGATGCAACTGACATTGACCACATGTAACTGACTCTATAATCACATCGTTCAAAACCTGGAAGGAAGCCAAGCTTTGCAAATGTCAGATCGACTTGACCAAATGGATGCTCAAACATCCAAAGCAAAATTATCCCAGATTTCATCTCCAGAAAAAGAAGTTACCTCCAAGAGGCTGAAAACTACTAAATTGCAACCGGACACTACAAAGCTGACCCTAAGGTCTAAACAAGAACAACCATACTCCATGGATGATTTAAAACTAGCCCTGCAACCTTTGCAAACTGAAATACAAAACTTCTCAGTTAAACTTGGCTCATTTGGAAATAACTTAGATCAGATTGTGCAGTGTATAGAACAAAGTGAAGCTAAAATACTGGCAAATGAGACAAAGACTGATGTAATAACTAAGATCCTACAAGCAACTAATATTACTGCAAATGACATGCAGCAAAAAAATATTAGATCAAGAAGCCAGAAGCTGCCGCAATAACATATTAATCAGGGGTGTCCCTGAAAAATTTGATCAAGCGCAACTAGCTACAATAAAAGAAATTCTCAATATCCTCCTGGAACAAAGACCTCACCCATGAAATCATAAAAAGAGCTCATCGCTCCCTTTCAAGTCTCAAGTCACAGACATTCCATGCCAGATTTATGCCAAAATTCTCCCATCTCAATGCAATTATACCAAACAAAAAAAATATCTGGAGAGGTCATAAAATCTCAATAACACATGACCTTCAGCTGCTAATTAAACTGCAAAGACAAGCTTTGTCGCATTTTTGTGCTTATATAATCCACAAGAAAATACACCTCCAAATGAAATATCCTGCTCAACTGATATTCTACCAAAACAACCTTAAATTTCAAGCCTCTAACCCTGAAGAAGCCAAATCTGCTTTCTTAAAAGCATTCAATCATGTCCCAACTAAATCAAGATCCTTAAGATGTTATCTTCACCTCTGCATTGATAAAACTTTCTCCAAGGTCTGTTTTTCAGTAATATTACCTTATTAGATAATTAAAAAATCATCTTTATATCTGCAGTACCCATCTGCTCTTGCCGTCGCAGAATTCCATGACCCTGGAAGACTCAGAATGCATTTACAGGAAGGACATTATGTATCTCACTCTCCAAGGTCATGTAACAGTCTCACAAAGAATGACTCTGTCATATTTAAAACCAGCCCTGCGAAGCAGCAATATGCAACCTAAACTGGAAGCCTCCTTTGTAAATAAAAATCTTTGACTATGATCAGTGGGAAAAAAGTTGAATCTGAAAATGTTTGACAAAGTTCCCATGCTAGATGGACATTTACAGAAAACAAATAAAAAACCTGGTGCAATACTAATGACTACTAATAGAGAAATGCAGAACTTTCTATCTTGCCATGTGACAAGTGCCTAAATCAGACACCTTTCTCCCTCAGTATACCGCATTCAGTGTCTAAATCTTTCTGTATGGCCTCAGAGTAGAGTTTCTTTTATGAAAGGCAGTACTTATGTAAGCAGGCTTACTGGATGGGGAGAGCAATGGAAATAGGGGTTATGCCTCCTTCTGGATATCACAGAAGGATTGTTTTTCTCGTCAAAACAACTGCCAATTTCCTTGTTAATGAAACATAAATGACTGTCACAAAACAATAAAAATTCTTCTCAATCAGGGGAAAGGGTACAGGAAATTTGTTTTAGAATTACAATGCCATCCAACTCCATATCTTTTTTTTTCCTCTCTAGATGAAGCATTATAAACACCTACTGTAAACCTTATACATAGTATTATGGAGGAAGTGTAAATATAATCTTTGTTCCTAATCAGATGTGTGCTCAGTACTTTTTACCAGTTTTCTTTAGCAGTTTTTGCATTATTTTACACCCATGACAATAATTTTTAATTGTATACAGGTATACCTATAACAATCACTGTTTCAATTCAGTTCTTTGTAAACTAACATGCATTGCTCTTTCCTTTCATTTTACTGATACATGACAAATGTTGGGTTCTTTATGGATATTTGAATATGAGCTAGGAACTATTTTGCTCAGAAAGAATTGAATATGTGCTGGGTTCATCCCCTTTGTATGACAAATTTTGGGTTCTTTATTGATATTTGAATATGAGCTAGGACCTATTTTGCTCAGAAAGAATTGAATATGTGCTGGGTTCATCCCCTTTGTATTCTGTCTAAACGTTTGTATTTATAAATGTGTTAAACTGTTACTTAATATGTTTAGGTCCAGCTTTATATACCTTTGTGCTGTATTATACAAAGTTTGAAAATATGGTACTCAGTGTTTGCTGGTTCGATCTAAACTTCTCAAAATCTTTCATATTGGTGCATCAAGATACTTGGAATAGTAGAGTGATATTTTCTATATCCCGCTGCTGACTAGTACCAATCTCTCTAAAAAAAAAAAAAATGCTATAACTACTCTTTGTTTGTGTCTTTTGGCTTTTCCCAGTTAGGGGTTGCCACAGTCCGTTCTGCTAATGATTGGTAGTGGATTTTTACGTACCGGGTTACCAGCCCTGACGCACAACCTTCAACGAAGGCACGCCCCATTCACGTATGCTTCCACACACAAGACGCTCTAGCTGAGAACTGAACGGGACAACGTCTTACTATGAGGCGACAACGCTGCCGCAGCACCACCAACTACTCTTAATACTACTTTTTACTCTTTTAAGCCACTTCAGAGGGATAAGTGATTAGACATTAAGGGAATAGTAATGGAGTTAGATGCCATACAAACTTTTAATTATCTGATGATAGAGGTCTCGCTAGCCACACTCAGTTACGTTACTAGTTCATTAACTTTAATTGTTATAACCACAATGTGTAAACAACAATGATTACAATAGATTCATAGAACATTAATGGTCTTCAGAATAAAAAGAAAAAAAAATACTGATGCATCTGTTATTTCAAACCAAATCTACCATTATTTTTCTTCGAGAGAGAGACATTACTAATGAGCAATGGAATAAAGACAGAGACAGAAATTGGGTTAAACAGATTATAGCAGCTGGGAGTGACACCGCTTCGAAAGGAACAGCAATCACAATTAAAAAATCTTCTCCTGGGGAAATTCTAACTCACAAATCTGATGGAAATGGCAGATGGTGTTATTTTTCATGCTCCTACCCTTTGTTTACTAAACCCATCCTTTTCCTAAATCTCTGTATCATAGTAGGTGGTGACTGGAATGTTTTAATCAATAATAATCAGGAAAGATCTCACAACAATAGTAAACAATCACCCCAAATTACTTTAGCCCTAGAAGAATTAATGAATAACTTCAATTTAATGGAACCATATACTTTATTCCAACATGATAAATGCATATTTCTCCGCAACCTACAAATTGTGGTTGCAAATTTATTTATTTTTGATATCTGAACCCTTATTAAGGTTTGGGATTGACTATAATGTGGAAAATAGATTAATTTCAGACCACTCAAAATTTTCAATTAGAATTCTTGTCCCCAAAACAAACAATGTCAGATACATCCAGTCAAATTGGACTCTCCATACCAGTCTAATAAAAAGAAAAGAAGTAATCCAACAAGTCACCAACATCCTTACTCAACTCGAAAATGACATCACTAAAACTGATATGCCTTATGATATACAATGGGCTGCTACTAAAGCCGTGATTAGGGTTATACTCATTCAAAAAGCTTCTTTCTATAAGAAGCAACAAAATGATAAGAAACTTAATCTAGAAAAACAACTAAAAGAGATAGAAGAAAAACTTCAAGACAAATACTCCTCTGAACTAGAAGAGAGTATGTTAAGCCTGCAAAAACAAGTATATAATCTCCACTTGAAAAACAATACCTTAACTGAACTTAGATTACTCGATAAATATCTAGAATGGTCCCAAATTCCCTCAGAAACACTAGCTACATTAATTAATATAAAAACTAGCCATCCTAGAATATCTGAGGTATATTACAAAGGAAAAACACTGCATATTGATTCGGACATTATGCAGTCTTTTGAAGAAATATATAACAACACCTACAAGTCTAAAGAAAAATTCCATTCTGAGCAATATGAGGAATTTATTCAAGGAATCAATTTCCCACTGTTAACTTTCTTTTCTTAAAGCTCCCCTTACCTTAGAAGAAATAAACTTAGTAATTAGTAAAATAAAAAGTAACAAATCCCCTGGACCAAATGGCTTTAGTGCTGAATTTTACAAAAAATTATGTGCACAAGTCTCTGCTATTCTGTTAAGAGTGTTCAATTATTGACCACAATATCTCAGACCTCTACATGAACAATTCCAGAACTATTTTAATTCTTAAACCCAACTCTGACAAAAATAACCCTAATAACTATAGGCCTATTGCTCTCATTAATACTGATATTAAAAAACTAACCTCAATACTAATGTACAGGTTGTAAAAGGTATTACCATCTATAATATCTCCTGACTAGATACGATTGATCAAACAAAGGCAGATCTGTGACAACACCTTGACTCTGGATACAATAACTCAACTCTTAGCAAAAGATAAACATCACAGGTATGCATTAACCATTGATGCAAGTAAAGCCTTTGATAGAGTTGACCTAAACTTTCTTTTTAAAATTATGTCTTGTTTCAATATATTACAAGAATTCATAAACATCATTAAGGTGATCTATAAGAATGTATCCACTACATTATTTATCAATAAAACTAATTGTAACCCTGTACAAATCTCTAATGGTACAAGGCAAGGTTGTCACCTATCTCCTTATGTCTTCAACCTTTATCTTGAACCCCTATTGCTTTTTCTAACACAAAAAAACCTTCCATCATAAACCTAAGGTCCAAAATATATATTTAAAGTTTATAGCCTTTGCAGATGATCTTAATATGTATTTCCAACTCCCTAATACTGACCTATACAAAATTTTGAAAACTATAGAACTATTATATCGAACTTCGAAATTGACACTTCCAAATCTTATATATTCCCTATTAATCCATCAGGTCATAAAACAATTTATCTTCCTTTAAGTGAGAGTAAAATAAATTACTCTATAAAATATCTAGGTATTAATTACCATCGTACCCACAAAGATATGGTGGGGAAAAGAAATTACAAAAGACATGGGATGTCATTAAACATGACATTACTAGATGGAAAACCATAAATTTATCTCTCCTATCTAGAGCTGCAATTATAAAAATGAATGTTTTGCCAAGAATTCTTTACCAATTAAATGCTATAAATATAAACATCTCCAACATTTTTTTTTTTGAAAAATGAAAATAGCTCTAATTTCTTTTGGTACCTGAAATCCATATGGATCAGTTATGATAAACTCATGTTATCCAAAGATAAAGGTGGCATAGACCTTCCTGGTTTTGAATTATATTATGATATTATTTATGTAAGCAGAATAATTGAAATATCCAATCATGATCCAAATCTTCAAACTCAGTGCCTACATTGGATTAAAATCTGGTATGATCATATTAATTCCCTGAATATAAACCCTAAAGCTCTCTCCTTTATCTCTATTAGAAATAATAAAGCCATTAAATTCCATCCTATAATTAAAAACCTTATAATTATTTTTTAAAAACTAATAAAAATACTTCACCTTGAAAATGTACTTCTACTCTTGCAACCCATACGTCTTAACCCGAACTTGAAGTGAATTAAAATGATTGATCTAACTACATTTCCTCAAATTAAAAATATTCTGATTTGGGAAGTTTTCCAACTTGATAGTTACTACTGAGGGCATAAGAGTTTTTCCAAAACTCTCCAATAAACATGAGATTATGCACAGACAAATCAAAACACTTGTTAATGCCAAATTTTCAAAACTACCAGTTAACGAACATGCTATTCAAACAACCCAATAAATCATAAAATCTTTATTACACAAGTCTAAAATGCTATCTAATACCTACAAGCTATTATATACATTAAGAAACCAATCCTCACTACTCTACTCCAACTACTGGTATGAAATAAGCAATAATATTACTCTGGAACAAAAATCCCTAGCTATAAAAAATACACTTAAACTTACCCTGTTTAAGAACTTAATTTACACTCAGCTAATGATTAATTGCATACTACACTCCTGCAGTTTTAAGCAAATTTAACTCCAAAAATTCGCCAACATGTCCCTTCTGCCCCCAGGTGAAGGCTGATCTGCTTCATATTTTCTGGAGCTACAAGTATACAAACTTTGGTGTTCACTCAAAATCAAGCTTGATAAAATGGGCTATAAAAAGACTACTTTTGATGGGAAACAACAATTCTTCACACTACACCCCCCAAATCTAACAAGCATACATAAACATGTTTTGATTACAGTCTGTGCTCTAATTAAATACTCTATAGCTAAAAACTGGCTAAACAAATCCATGATTACATGGAATCATTTCAAAGATATGGCAATTAAATGTGTATCTTTACATAAATTAGTAACAAAAACCCAAACAGATTGTCTTACTTTCAGGAATACTGGGGGTTATATTATTTATATTATTCTCAAAGATTAAAATGACAATCTCTTTTCATAGGCCAATACACACCACCTTTTTACTGAAGTCTTTATCTTCACCTAACCCTCTTACTATAAACTTAACTCTGATATACCTTTAACTAACAATCCCTTTTCTTTTCTTTTTTTCTCCTTCCCATTGTAGAATACCAATTTACATCTTCAGTTATTATGCAGCATAATTAAAACAATATTTTTATTCCTTACACTTTCTCCTTCTCTTTCTCCATTTATACTAACCTTAATGCATGACCTTCCAATTTGCAACAAGTGTGGCATCTCAATGTAAATAAGTGTATATAGTTTCTGTCTTTGGTTTTTTACTCTATACAGCGTAATATACAACAGGAGACGAGCTTTTCAGAATTATTTCTATAAAATTTTGTAATAATATGTCCTAAGGGAAATGTTATTTATCTGCCATTACAGTGATTTTTACAATCATCTCCTAGCAAGTTTATGTTTGTCTTTTAACTTTTGCCTAATGCTGTAGTTTTTTTTTTTTTTTTTTTTTTTTTTTTTTTTGGGGGGGGAGGGTCCTGTATGATTCTTATATAAGACACAGGCCAGATAGTAAATTCTAAAGCAGCTATGTTCATGAATTGTGGCACAAAAATATTTTACAAACTTTAGCTGCAACTTTCTACTAATAGAGGAATAATCCAGATTGGTGAAAGAGAATGTATGAAGAAATGTTGAAACAGCTCAGATAAAGCTCTGTTTAACATATACTAACAAAATGCTTCACCTTAATAGTATACTCTTACATCTAGCAGTGCTACACATCACCACAACTTCATTGCTTTTACTCCTGTTCTCCTTCAGATGACTGCAAACTAAGAGCCATAGTCAAGTCCCCAAATGATGTGAACATCCTACAGAAGGGCCTCTCTGAGACAGATGCCTGGTGTCAGAGCCATGGTCTCAAGCTCAGTGTCAGAGCCATGGCCTCAAGCTCAGTGTCATCCCCTTTGGTAAAAACTCTGTACCCATGAACTACCACATAGGCAGCACACTGTGAATGCGTGATAAGAGACCTTGGTGGACAGTAGTCTCTCCTTTGATAGTCGCATCGCCACAGTAGTCAGGAAATCCTTCTACATGGCACACCTCATCATAAAAGGGTTCTCATCCAGGAAAAAAGAAGTCATCGTTCCCCTCTACTCGACACTCATTAGACCCACTATAGAGTACAATGCCCCTTTTGGAATGTACCTCACAAGACATCTGCAGCAGCTGGAAAGGCCACAGAAGTACCTCACAAAGAGGATTACTGGACTCAAACAAATGCCCTACACTGACCGCCTCAAAAAACTCCAGCTTTACTCCGTAGCGTATCGCCTACTCAGAGGTGATCTCTGCCTAACATATAAAGCTATGTCAAACCCAGAGCTGTTGAACATGCTACACCTAATGAAACCCCAATCCCTCTGAGCTACATGCTCTAGGGACCTAAACCTTGTCACCACAATAAACAGGACATGCTGGAGGGATAGATTCCTTTCCCAGAGACTTCCCATACGCTGGAACAGGCTACCCATCTATGTCGAGCAAAGTTCTTCATTAGCACTCTTCAAGAAAAATCTTGATGAGTGGATGGGAAATAGGAAATACACCCCAGGGATCACTTCTGTGTCTCTGATCGACAGTGGCACAGGAAAATAACTTTCTTGGGTGGTGTAAGCCAGGGAACCTTGTTGGCTAGGCTTGCGTAGGCCCTTGGGCCGATAGCCTAGTACCTACCTATGAACCTCATGTAATTACCACCAATAACCCTCCCTGTCAAATCTCCTCATTTTACCTCCTAGATAAACCATTAAACTATACCATAGCTCCAAGCCTTTCTATTCCAACCATTTAGATTACCATGCATCCAAATTCCAACCTCCAGTAAGCACATCTCAAACCTGGCATAAACATACCAAACTACAATACAAGTTCACCAAACTCCTTTTACACCTTTTAAAAGAAATTAAACTGCTTCAGAGACATGCATCCTAATCCTGCCCCCCCCCCCCCAAGCTTAATACAGCTCGTAGCCCTATCACAGTCAACTATGGACTATTACACAGAAAAAACAAATCTTTCCTCCTCCTCCTTAATCTGAATATAAGAAGTACTGGAAATAAAGTTCACAATCTGCATGCCTTACTTTTCCTCTTCTCTCCTACTATACACAGATCAGCATGTGTATAAAATGGATTCCGAAGTTACAAAGGGTCAGACAAAAATGAAAGCATTCAGTTATAGAAGAGAGGGTTATTTGCACCATTGCAGATATGATGGGAATGAAACTTGCAGTGAATTTAAGCACATAAGCTGCTTTCTATATGACTGACAGAACAGAAGATAGATTATGAAG
This sequence comes from Protopterus annectens, assembly GCF_019279795.1. NCBI lineage: Eukaryota > Metazoa > Chordata > Ceratodontiformes > Protopteridae > Protopterus > Protopterus annectens. Next base: position 510,462,571 of record NC_056748.1, read on the forward strand.
ACACATTCTCTCACATAACACACAAGCGAAAATGTTACTACATGAGCAAAGTAAGGGTAGGCATAATCTGTAAAGGTTAAATAATATCCCCAATGTTTCTTCGTATTTTCCTCTGTTCCTCAGTTTTAAATAAACAAACTAACCGTCAACCGAGGATTGCAGTCAGCCAGTGGCGGCATTCCTCATATTTTCCTCTGTCCATCGTTTTTATTTTTAAATAAACAAACCAACCATCAGCCCTTAAATTATAAAATATCAGCATTACTATACATATGGTGTCCTCTGACTCTTGAAGGCTCAGATATAAAGAAGCTGCACCACTTGCCATTGTGGGAGCAAGTCTGTAGTAGTTTATCCGTTTTTGTTTATATAAAAAAACTGTATACTTAAAAAAAGTTAAACTCTCTTTCACTTTGTCTGCTGAAAAGGCTGATGAATTTTACACAAAGTAGCCTAAGCATGAGCAGCTCAAATACTTGGGGGGTATACAGTGAAGACATTTACCCTGGCCAGGAGTCTGCACCAATAGAGCTTAGGGCAGCAGGGATAAAAAACAGCATTAACCTGGGCCACTGGACACAGACATAACATCATCATCTCAGACTTGCGACTGACAAACTGCAGTGGTGAGCAACAGGTGAACAGAGATGATGGGTGCCACTGGTTTCCTATGAATACCGAACATAACATATGCTGCTGCTCATATGTTGCATTAGAGGTAGTCACTTTGCCTTTCATTTTTCATTATAATTTCGACAATGAAATATGTGGAAAGTATTGTCCATTCATTATTACGAATTCCCGCTTCTGGTAGTCAATATATCCATTAGGTTACAGGGTTTTTCTGTTATGACATGGCTTGTAGCATATTACTAGCAAAAGTGGCTTGTTGAAGTTAGAGTCAGAGTTAAAGATCTATTCTCTCAGACCAAATGGCATTGTAGTCATCCAATTAGTAAGAATTCATAAGAACTAGATTACCTATTAAATGTTATGTTTAGTGAGATATTAAGAAGAGGAACACACCTCTCAACATTTTAGCTCAAGAAGTCTGGACAAAGCCCCAAAATAGGGACAGTTTTTAATTATTGTTCTTACTAACTTGGAAAGTTAGAAGAATAACGGGTTTAGCATTAGCATACATTTTCTGAAGGGTATGAAGTTTCTGATTCAAATATCTGCCATTAATTAGTGACTTTAGCCCTCCATGATTTCAAAGAAAACTACAAATTTTATGAGGAACAGACCAAAAATATGACTCAATAATATAGACAGTTGAGAGGTATAAGCAGCAGAACCTATTATTAAAAAAAATATATTACTTCTGTTACTTGGGGAACAGATTGAAGTGTGTGTTTTGCCTTGAAAGTTATTTCGGCAGCACAGCCTATTCAGTTTCTGTAGTTCACACAAATAGCAAAGCTACTGGTTACCTAGCAAACAGGACATTAGGCAAGGAACATCAATGATCCTGGTCCCGCCAATGCCCAGAAAATGACAAACTAACATGTAGATGGAAAGTGCCATCTAGAAGGTTTTCAAACATGTAATTAGCATGTAGTCACGTGCTGTGTTGCCTTTACATGTTAACTAGTGAAGTGTGAGAAACAGAAGGCAGGAGTGAAAACAGACATTTCTGTGTAGGAAATAATTGCAAGAGTTTTATTTCCTACATTGTAATTCTAAGGGTGATACAGATCAGCTTTATTAGTTTTGAGATAGATTTGGATAGATTGTTTGGCCACTGAAAAGGTAAGTTTTGGCTCAAAGGGTGAACGAAGTTAAAAAAAAATGGCACATTTACTGTGGTCATTAAGCACACCTGTTATTTAGCTGGTGTGTCTGTGTTATTATTAATTTATTTTCAGAAGGGAATGTAAAGAGTTTCTTTCCTATACTGTTGTTTTTACACCGGATATTGGAAGTTGAGCTACCGGAGAAAGTAAATTTTCTTATCTTGATGCTGCAGACCAAAAAAAAAAAAAATGAAAAAAATTGTGAATTGAAGGGGCCAGTCAGAAATTCGTGACACCCCTTTATTTTACACACAAAACCAGTAAATGGCGAGAAATTTGGTACAGTTGAGAGGTATGCCTGCAAGATACAATATAAGATGCAAAGATAGGACAACCAAAAAGGATGGGGGAGTAGCTATCCTATTCAAAGATCACCTAATACTAGACTATCTTGAACTAGACATCCCTGACTTTGGAAATGCAGAACTAATATTTACCAAATTAAAAATCAACTCCAGAAAAACACATTAACATCATTGGTGGTTACATCCCACCAGGAAACAATATCCCCACACTAGAAAACACACTTCACCAGGCCTCTAATTCTCTCCCACAAGAAACAGTCCTGTTGGGTGATTTCAATATTGTGTGGCTAGAGTGCTCCTTTCTGAACCCAGCATCCCATGTTGACCTACATGGGTTCACCCATCTCATCACATCCCTCATATGAACTGACAAATCTTCCAAACGTCAGTCTATCCTTGACTGGATTCTGGTCAATAATCTCTCCCTATCATTTCAGGCAAGTTGTCTTCCTGATGGTCTAACTACCTACCTACTTTCTTTGTACATACCCATACTTACCAAAATAACCAAACCACCTACTGCACAATCGGAAACAAAAAAGGCTTTAACCCACATAGATTCATCACCTCTCTAAAAAGCTGTAACTGGGATTCTGTCACAACTACCCCTTGATGGTGAGTTGAACTCCTTTAATACTACTTTTTAGATATATTAAACTACCATGTTCCCACAGAACCATTAGAGTAAAAGCTAACTATGCATCCTGGCTATCTAAAGAATATAGATCCTTACTCAAAGCTAGAGACGAGGCCTGGGAATAATATCACAAAAGCAAACCCCAAATTACAAAATAAACATTCTTAGAATTGTGAAACAAAGCTAGGAAACTTGTGAAACAGGACAAAATCAACTACCACCGTAATAATCAGAAAAAACACCAGAATAACTCTCAAACGTTCTGGGCTGCAGTTAATAATATACTTCTATCAGGTAAAGCAACTACACTCACTCCAACCTCAAACAGCAGCTCTGATAATATAGCAACCCAATTTAATAAATACTTTACAGAATCTATCCTAGCCATTGTTAATTTTCAAAACATCTCCAACAACTCTCCTTCTGTAGCTCCCCAGCACAGAAACTCCTTTCAAAATAGCCCCAACCAATTTACATTCTAACCAGTGTCTATAGATACTATAAAAAAATACTACGAAAACTAAAACCAACCACCCTAGCCACAGATAGCCTCCCAGCCAATTTTGCACAAATCGCAGCAGAAGGAATAGCATACCTAGTAGTGATACTAATTAACAGATCAATAACTGTTATCTGGAAGATCTCTCACATTATACCTTTACATAAAAGAAGTAATTCCACCAAACTTACTAATCATCCAACTGCCATCTTATCACCCTTATCTAAAATCTTAGAGAGTCATCCATACCCAACTCATGGACTACCTTCACACATACAAACTACTATCAGACACACAACACGGTTTTTGCCCCTATCACAGCACTACCACAGCCCTAATGTCCTTCACCAATATAGTGAACCACTATAGAAATCAAGGTCACTTCGTATCTGCTGTATTTTTAGACTTGTCCAAAGCCTTTGATGTGATAAATTACAATGAACTCATCAACATGCTTTCCTCCCTAAATCTTAGTAGCTCCTCTTTTACCTGGATCCAAAGCTACCTAGCAGGACGTCAGCAGACCGTACAGTGACAATACCACCTCTCCAGTCTTCACCCAGTTGCCTTAAGTGTCCTAAAAGGCTCCCTCCATGAGCCTCTACTTTTCTCTATATTTTGCAATCAACTCCACACCTCCACTCTTCATGGATCTGTGATACAATATACAGACGACTCTACTATAATATCCACAGTCTTCTCTTTACAAGACCTCCACACCATAACCCAAGATTCATTTCTGTTGAGACATGACTCACTGATTCCCAACTCATTCTAAACCCCAATAAAACTAAGCTCCTTTTCTTCTGTCCCACAAGATCTCCCTCTTCTCGCCTAACTTTCAATATAAAGTACACAAACAAAACTATTATCACCCCAATAACACTCACGAAACTGCTAGGTGTCGAAATTGACAATCAGAAATTCGACATTCATGTTGCCCAAACCATTAAGAAAGTCCACAAGAAACTAGGTCTTCTTTACAGAAACAAACAATTTTTAACTAGAACCACAAAAGCTACCATCACCCATACACACTTCCTATCAACTCTCCTATATGCCTCCCCAGTACTAACCAACATCCATAAAACTGATCATACCAAACTGTTACAATAAAATTGCCAAATATGCAACTGATGCCACACACTAATCACATCACTGTACAGCTCTTAAAGAACTATATTGGCTAGAACTCCCTCATCTGCTACACTATAAACAATTGCCTACAACATCCTGCTTCAATCAGATAAAGTCCCTGCTCTCCAAAGTTTTATACAGCTATACACCACTTCTAGAGCTCTCTGTTCCAGTAATAAACTCCTTTTAGAAACCACCAAAGCTAACAACTCAGCTGGGGAGTCTCTCTTCTCGAACATCATTCCTAATATATGGAATAAACTGCCGACCCTATTACCTCTAACTGCTCCACAGTACAATTTAAAAAGCTCCTAACTACTCACTTAGTAGAGAACTAGCTCTGTTTGTGCAACTCTTCTGAATAACTCTTAGCATACTTAACCACATCTTGCTCTTTGAGTACTATTTTACTCCAATCTTTGAACTTATTTCTGTTGTAATTTGCTTTTCTTCATTATTTAAATGTATATACTTTTGTTGAAACACAGGTGCCCAGTAGGAAAGTAGCTAGAGTAAAGAAACTGAACCACAACAAAGTAAATCTTTAATACAAAATGGTGAGTGCTTTCGCAATGATAACCATTGCTTCATCAGACAGTTTATTCAAACAACCATTGCTTCATCAGACAGTTTATTCAAACAGCAACAGCAGTTAAATACTTGAATTCATTACTACAACAACCAGTCCTACCACTCAAAATTAATTCAGCACTCAGCAATCAGTTAATTACTCTGGTTACGTTTTGACCTTAGTTAATTGCTGAAGTCAGAAAAATTCTGTTTACATTTTGTGTATGTGGTTTTTAAAGACCAGGACATGTGGATAAATGTAAATAAAATATGTAAAAAGCCAATGAATGAATACATATACTCATGTCCCCATTTAGTAACTACTTATGTGCATAAATATAAACATAAAAATATATATAAAATATATATATAAAAGTATAAGCAGTACACACTCAACAACTTAATTAATACATATATTCTGCCTAATAAATGCACATGTTGCCCACCTAGTAAATACATATGCTTTAATACATACATCTCAACAAATGCTTGTCTTTAATGATATCTATGCTTAAAACAGCTCAAGAAATACTGTCATATTGACCCAAAGCCCTGCATGTGTTTGTGGTCTTCTCTTATTAAAATGGTGTTATTATTTTTTATTTTATTTTAACCTTCTAGATTTTAGCACTGACTTCAATGTAACACTATCGTTCAAACCCAAATCTATGTGTGCTCCTAAATGCAAAATCCATTTTACTTCCATATTTTCAGTAGTATTGACTGTCCCCCATCCTATTGCTGACATTCTGGATGTGTAAAACCTGAAACAAAAATATATGGTCATCCCCCTTATCCAATGTATGCTTAGCCAAAGCACTATACAGTTGCCCTTTTCTAGTGTAGTAAAGGTGATCCCTTATCCGTTCACTAAGGTAACGGTTAGTTTTGCCAACATAGAAATGGAAACATGTTGTGCAGTGAGCTATATACACTACATTCTTAGTATTGCAATCAGCAGAATTCCTTAGCTCCCATATATGCCCTGTTTCAGGGTGCTTAAAAAATCTTGATTCATCTGTATAAATGCACTGCGTACATTTTCCACATCTATGGGTAGCATTCACTGTGTTATCCATCAGAGCAGATGTCCTTGGATAGCAAAGCTGCTGTTTCAGATTTTTCTTATTTCTAAATGCAAAATGTGGTTATCCACCCACTATGTTGGTAGTATCCTCATCTACTAACAACATATGCCAATTTTGTCGTATGATGGTTTCAAACCTTTTCACATCCCTTGTATATGGTAAAACCATCGGAATGTATGGTAATGCACTATTCCTAATACCTACCCTGTCACTACCTACTCTATCAGAGTAGTAGGGCTTAGCTTTACCTTTCTTTTTTTGTGTACATTATGGTACACCTTATCAATTTCATGTTCACTATACCCCCTATTAATGAAACCTGTTCTTAGCTTAGTTAACTCATTTCTATACACTTCCTCTTGTCAGCATAGTCGACTTGTTCTCATTGCCTGACCTCTGATTGTGTTAGGAAAAGCCTAGGATATGCATACTGCTTCTGTGTAGAAAATATGGTCTGTAACATTGTTTCCTATGTAATTTTGTAGACCATTGGTCATTTTCTCTGTATATAGTAATGTCCAGGAAGTCTAAACTCATCTCAGAACAGTTCATCGTAAACTCAGAAAGCCACTGGTAGTATTTAGGTATGCATACAGGGATTTAAATTGTTCACCATCACCTTTCCAAAAAATAAAAAGGTCATCTATGAAATGCCTATAAAAGCCTATTTGGGGATTACCTAATAGATGTTCATATTCCCAGTTAACCATAACCAGGTTTGCATATGTGTTGGCTCAATTTGTGCCCATGGCAACCCCTGACAACTGCTTGTAGCATATGCCATTGAACATAAATATGTTGTGCTCTAGTACCAATTCTAGTAACATACAGAGAAAGTCTATCTTAGTATTAGAGAACTTTCCCTGCCTTGTCAACACTGATTTCACCATGCTTATCCCCTGGTCGTTGGGTATACTTGTGAATAAAGACACTATATCTAGTGTGGCTAGCATCCCCGTATCTGCTGTTCCCATTTGCTTCACTGCCCCATAAAGGTCCATTAAAAACTGTTCTGTCTCTTTTAAGACATATACATATTCACCGAGTGCTGTCTTCAATTCTTTATCCAGGTATATAGAGATGGGTTCTGTTAGCCATCCTGCCCCTGCTACTATAGGTCTAAATTTCTGGTTATATCGGTCTTTCTGTATCTTGGGGAGGCCATGGATTTGAGGTATGAGTGGATTTTCAACAGTGAAATAATTAAAAAGATATTTATTTAATAGTTCCATACACATACATTCATATAAGGTACTAGCAATCTGTTCAATCATTTCAAACACAATTGTTGTTGGTACTTCAGCATATACATTTGGATCCAATAACATTTCTTGCATAGCTGTATTGTAAAAGTCAGCATTCAATATCACCACTGGTCCCCCTTTGTCAGCGGGTCTTGTAACTATGCTATCATTAGTCTACAAGTCACACAATGCTTTGTGCTCACACTTTGTCAAATTGTACTTTCCTTCTTCTAAAAAACTATTGTTTCCTGTGCTGTAAATGGCATTTTCACAAGCTTTTAAGAAGATTTCTATATTATGCATCAATATTGATACATACAGACTGTTTTTCTTAAACTGAACATCCCTTGCCTAATTGTCATCTCCAAATTGTTGTTTCAGTGTTACATTTCTAGTAAACATACGTAGGCATAACAGAAATTAACTAATGTCCATTTTAGTCAAAGGTATACAATTTAAAGCTCTGTTTAATAAAGAAGTCTCAGCTGCAGACAGTTCATATTTGGAAATATTCCATATTAACTCTCCTGCCCATACCCCCACATTTTCTTCAAAGTGAAAGTTTGTAACTGGCCTGGTGCCTCTTTCTGTTTCTGGCCCCTGTAAGTGTCCTGTTCCACAGATTTTCTCCTCCCTGCTCGAAACAGTAGGGGTAGAACAGGAAAAACCTGTTGTTGTCCTCCTTCCATATTAATCTGGCTTCTTACCATGGCTGCAGTTGTAGAGGCAGTTGTTGCCTTATCATTGGATGCCAAAGGCAATGAAACTTCCATTGGTGTAGAGTAAACAGAATGTACCTCATTTGGTGAAAGGAAAGTCCCTCCTGGCTGTTGATTCATTGTTTCCTCTTCCTCCCCGAGTGCATTGGTCATCTCTTCAGACTGTACCCAATGCTCCGCCCTCGGTCTCTCATGCCGCTCAAACGATTGAACTCGCCCTCTCCTCTGCTGGTAGGCTGTTGGTGGAAACTCTGACTGCCCATCGGTTTCTCTTATAAATTGCAAATTGCGGTTGGTAGTGGACTGCTCTGCAGACTGTGCAGGTATAGGCCAAGTAAAGACAAGCTGCTTAGTGAAATCTGTTAAATCCCTACACCGTTTATTTTTTTTTTTGTTCAAGCAGTCTGGTTTCATAGTGGAGTATCTTATCAATTAGTTCATGCATGAAAACTTCAGTAGCTGCTTCCCCATAAAGCACAGACAGTCTGTGTTGTTGCTGACATATCTTTTCGTTAAGCTCTTGTTCCACTGGCTTGAAAAAGTCCAGCAACAATTGTATATATGCTTTACTGGTGTTAAGATGAATTTGTTGCCACTGGGCTAACAAAGTGGGGTAGGTATTTCCATATGTGGGCATATTAAGTACTCTGAATCTCCTTGGTATAACATTTAGGTTTAAGCAGGCTTCAAAATGGAACCATTGGCTCTGGAGCCACTAAAAACTATACAAATCATTCTCCGCATTTCTTTTCAAATTGCGTATCTCATCTTCATTGATGTTATTAGTATTAACAGTCTCAGAGTTAATATTAAGAGTACCTGTTTGTAGCAGTGGATTGTCTTGATTTGTCGGCAAATTCAAAAGTCTCCTTTCCACATTTACACCAACTGTTACATTCTCTGCAAAATTCACAGTACCTTCTGCCATCATTAGATACACAAGCAGCAAATAAATAAATCCAAACCAGCCCAAAAGTTGAAAATGTTAAAACATAGGTGCCCAGTAGGAAGGTAGCTGGAATAAAGAAGCTGAACTACGACATAGTAAAATCTTCTTAATACAAAATGGGGAGTGCTTTCGCAGTGGTAATCACTGTTTCATCAGACAGTTCATTCAAACAGCAACAGCACTTAAATACTTGAATTCATTACTAGAACAACCAATCCTACCACTCAAAATTAATTCAGCACTCGGCACTCAGCAATCAGTTAATTACTATGGTTATGTTTTGCCCTTAGTTAATTGCTGAAGTCAGAAAAATTCTGTTTAAAAACCACATACACAAAATGTAAAGACAAGGACATGTGGATAAATGTAAATAAAATCCATAAAAAGTCAATGAATAAATACATATACTCATGTTCCCCATTTAGTAACTACTTATGTGTATAAATATAAACATAAAAATATATATATAAAAGTATAAGCAGTACACACTCAACAGCTTAATTAATACATATATTCTGCCTAATAAATGCACATGTTGCCCACCTAGTAAATACATATGCTTTAATACATACATCTCAACAAATGCTTAATGATATCTATGCTAAACACAGCTCATGAAATACTGTCGTATTGACCCAAAGCCCTGCATGTGTTTTTGTGGTCTTCTGTTATTAAAATGGTGTTATTTTTAATTTTATTTTAACCTTCTAGATTTTAGCACTGGCTTAAATGGAACACTGTTGTTCAAACCCAAACCTCTGTGTGCTCCTAAACACAAAATCCATTTTACTTCCATATTTTCAGTAGTATTGACTATGTCCCCCATCCTATTGCTGATATTTGGGATGTGTAAAACCTGAAACAAAAATATATGGTCATCCCCCTTATCCAATGTATGCTTAGCCAAAGCACTATACAGTTGCCCTTTTCTAGTACAGTAAAGGTGATCCCTTATCCGTTCCCTAAGGTGATGGTTAGTTTTCCCAACATAGAAATGGAAACATGTTGTGCAGTGTGGTCCATTGAAGCCAGTGCTAAAATTTAGAAGGTTAAAATAAAATAAAAAATAACACCATTTTAATAAGAGAAGACCACGTAAACACATGCAGAGCTTTGGGTCAGTATGACAGTATTTCTTGAGCTGTTTTTAGCATAGATATCATTAAAGACAAGCATTTGTTGAGATGTATGTATTAAAGCATATGTATTTACTAGGAGGGCCACATGCATTTATTAGACAGAATATATGTATTAAGTTGTTGAGTGTGTACTGCTTATACTTTTATATATATATATATATATATATATATATATATATATATATATATATATATATTTTATATATATTTTTATGTTTATATTTATGCACATAAGTAGTTACTAAATGGGGAACATGAGTATATGTATTTATTCATTGACTTTGTGTATTTTATATTTATCCACATGTTCTTGTCTTTACATTGTGTGTATGTGATTTTTAAACAGAATTTTTCTGAGTTCAGCAATTAACTAAGGGCAAAACGTAACCATAGTAATTTTTAAACAGAATTTTTCTGAGTTCAGCAATTAACTAAGGGCAAAACGTAACCATAGTAATTAACTGATTGCTGAGTGCTGAATTAATTTTGAGTGGTAGGATTGGTTGTTCTAGTAGTGAATTCAAGTATTTAAGTGCTGTTGCTGTTTGAACTGTGTGATGAAACAATGGTTACCACTGCAAAAGCGCTCACCATTTTGTATTAAAAAAGAAGATTTTACTTTGTCGTGGTTCAGCTTCTTTATTCTAGCTTCCTTCCCACTGGGCACCTGTGTTTCAACATTTTCAACTTCTGGCCTGGTTTGGATTTATTTGTTTGCTGCTTGTATATACTTTTGTGTTGCATGTTATGTTAATGGGGTCTATGTTATGTTACTGAAAAACGTGTTCATTAAACACATTTTTCTCGACCAATAAGCAGTGAAAACACTAATTTCCAAATGGCCATGTCATTGAATTTTTTCCAGGGGAAAAATGCTTGGCTGTCTTTGAAGATTTGACCTTTTCTCCACTGTAGTACAATCTTGGAGTTGGTATATTTAGTTAGGGGGAGGGCGAAGCCCCCCACTTTGTAGAGTTTGAAAGTTTGTTTTGTTTTTTTGACCAAGCGATTTTTTTCTCAGTGGTGGTGGATATACATCAGGGCTGGCATACTGCTGTTCATACTCTTGACAGAATACATCAGCAAACAAGTCAGAGATGACAGATCAACAAAACTGCTGTATGCAGACGATGGGGCCCTGTAGGCAAACTGTGAATAGATCTCCAGCAAAAGACAAGGGAATGCAACGCCAAAGCCTCATAGAATGAAACTGAGTACAGGAGAAATACTTGTTATGGCAGCAAAAGGGATAACCAAAAGAAGCTTTAAACAGAGATTGAAGGGGAAATGGTTTTAACAGGTTAACACTCATGTATTTGGAAAATGTTGTTGAGGAGAATGGAAGTCTGAATGAGGCAATAGGATCTCTAGAATCAGAGGTGCTACCAACAGCAAGCAGAAAGTATCAAGGGTAATTTGTGGCAGAAGATTACTTAATTGAAAAGTAAGGTGTACAAACAGTGGGGTGACTACTGATTCTGTGTGGCGTAGAAAACTGGGCAATGATGTCAGAGCAGTTGCAGAACTGAGGTTATCTGGATAAAGTGCCTCAGATGGATAGTAGAATGCATACTGTTGGACAGATGAAGAAACAGGAATACCAGAGTAGGAGCCAAAGTAACCCCAGTTACAGAAAAGGTCAAGAAGAACAGATTATGGTGGTTTGGTCACATGTAAGAATGCAGTAGACAATTTTGTAAAGTAAATTTTGGAAAATAATAGAAAAAGGCAAGATGAGACCAGGACATTGAGCCAAAAGATAGATAGATGACAGGAGAGATGACTTGAAACAGGCATTACTGATGAAGAAGGTAAGAAAGTGTCTCTGATTAGAGACATGAGCAGTTGATGTGCGACACTCTGACCCCATGTAAAAATGGGAAAAGGAGGTTGACGGTAATGAATCGGTGCTACTAGTCAGTTTTGAGGAGATAATGCTTTTCCACTATTAAGGACACTAACAATAGTTAAACTTATGATATGCTACAAAAGTATATTGTTTGTCAGATGCATTTTCTTTAAATGCAGTAAGGACAGGGTGTTAAGAGCTGTTGTTTGTATGCAGGTGCTTACATAGCAAAAAAGCTTGACTAATGCTGAGTACATACTTTATAGCTTAATGTCAAAGAGGATGCAGAGTCATATCTTAAGGGTTATAATGTGGTGATTATGTTTAAGCAGTCTTTTATGGCTCTCCCTCTGTGTGTGTGTGTGTGTGTGTGTGTGTGTGTGTGTGTGTGTGTGTATGTATGTATATATATATATATATATATATATATATATATGTGTGTGTGCTCAGTTGTATTTTTAAAACAGGACGTGCCAATTTTTCTCTTGCTCTGGACTGCAATGCATAAGTGGAAGTTTCTTAAGATTCCAAGAGCAGGATAAGTTATTTCTTACACTTATTTCACTGAACTGCACTTCTGAAACAGTTATACTTGTGCTATACAGTTGATCTGCTACATGTTGCCCTGTTATAAAGCTTTTTTTATTGTTTCACTGCATTTATGTACTGTTTTATACTGTTTTAACTGTATTTTAATTGCTAGATACTGTTTCATTACTCTAATTGCATGTTTACTGAATTACTTAACTGTAAACTGCTTTTTCATACTGAGAGTTGTATTTTCTGTTTGTGAGTGCTCTATCCGAGCTTTTCTGTGCATTTTTGATTTTTTGAGATTTCTGTGTTCTACAGCTAGGAACTGTAATAGTGTGCATTACTATAATTGTCTGTTTACAGTTAAAAGCATTCTCTAGAGTCTGCTTGCTCCTTGATCTGTTTAAAACTTTCATTTAGTGGCTACAGCTAGGAGCTGTAATTTTTCCTACCCACCCTCCCTCCCTAGTGTTATGTGTTCTTATGTTTGGTGGCAGTTGCCCACCCATACTGTATATCTGATCTGTGACACTCCTCCCAGTCTAGTATCATTAGTTCACTCAATCTAATAGAGAACATTTGTGAAGGCCAGCCCACTCAGATTCTTGACGTTGAATTAACTTCTGTTCCAGCTTTCTCCATTTCCACTTTTACTGGAAAAAAATTCTAAGCTTGCTTTCCCCCCTTTCCTGTGGCAGGTCTTGTCCAGATATGGATTTGCTGTGTCCAGGACTGTTTGTGAGCTCCTAAGCCCCCCCCCCCCACTTAACTGGGGTTAAACTATTCCTGGTGCCATAAAGTCTGTTCTTCAAAATTTCCTTTGCAACTAGCCAGCTTTTTAGTTTTACCACTCAAATCTGTTTCTTTGAACTCAGCACTTGTTCAGAACTCATTGTAAGCACTAAATAAGTTACAAATTACTACAGCACTCAATTTTCCTTACTTGTCTAGAGGAAAACAGTTTTTAGTACTTAATAAATAAGCACCTATTCAGGCATGTCTAAAGGTCAGCTCCCAGTGTTTTCTCATGTCTACCTGATGAATCTGGGCATCTTGGGACAATGCAGCAATTGCCTCATGTACACGGACAACCCTCTCCTCCTACCACCCAACACTACAACCTGTGAGAGATGCACTTATATAGCCAAAATGGAAGCAAAGCTCTCTTCACCAAAGACTGACCTAGACAGTCAAGAGGAGAAGGTAAACACTTGCACCGCACCACACTCATCACATAGTCCCTCAAAACCTACACCACCAAAACACACACGCAGAAGCACAAAACACACACCTACATTTGAGGAGGCTCTCAGTACAAATCTGCCCAAACAACAGAGACCTCCAAAGCAGAAATGCAAGCAACCTCCACCCCCCAACACAAACGAAATGACACATAGCCCACATACTCAGTGTGCCACTCAACTACAGCCCATAAGGCATAAAGTACCCAACACTCTAGTCATACATGACTCTATAGTCAGGCACACTGATGTTCCACTCACCAGGCTAAATGAGGAAAAAGTTACTGTCAGCTGCCTGTCAGGTGCCAGGATCTGCCACATAACGCATGCACTCAGGTCACTCCACAACAAGTACAAATATGACTCTGCCATTGTCCATGTTGGTGTGAATGACCTGAGATGTACCTCCCTGGACTACATGAAAAGAGGCATGGAGGAGCTCTCCGATCTTGTAGCCCAGGCAGGTATGCCCCTAGCCCTGAGTTAGCACCCTGCCATCACCCAGAATGATACCACAGTACAAGGACAAAATGATTGACTTTAACAATTGGCTAAGCTTCTGGTGTCATTCTAAGGGAATCCAGTATCTATCTGCCTGGGAAGACATGATCGACAGACCACGCTACTTTGCCAGAGATGGCCTGCACCTGTCACCCTTGGGATTCCGGATACTGGCAAAGGCTTTTGCCACCCGTATAGCGCCTTTTTAGGCAAGGTTCAAATGACAAATTCACCACCGTAATGGGGACAAGCAAGCAAAATCTGAGGGTAATGCTATTCAATGCTAGAAGTCTAAACCTCAAAATGCACTCACTCGAGGCACTCCTTAAAATGGAGAACATTGACATCTGTGCAGTGACAAAGACCTGGTTCAAAGCTCCAGAGAGCACCCCTGCATTACCAGGCTATAATTCATACCACACCTTTTGGCCACCAAACCCGGACCGAAACACTAAAAGAGGAGACATGTCCATATTCATTAAGGATATCTACACCTCCAAGCTAATTGCTCAGCATAATGCAACTGAGATTATCAAAGTTCAACTAAATCTGGGCAAAACCACAATTCAGATTGTAGCTTGCTACAGACCCCACACTATGCCCCAGGATTCCCACTCCTCTTTTCTTGATACACTGGAAAATATTAAGGTACAACCCGACACTCTAATAATAGGTAATTTCAACTACCCTACCATTAACTGGCAAAACTACTCATGTACCAACTCTTTTGTTCAACGTTTTCAGGAAATCATCAATTCCAATGCCTTGGATCAACTTATCCACACCCTCCACCAGGGGCAGCAGTATCCTAGACCTGGTCATCACCAACATGGGTGACCAGTGTTCCACACCAGAGGTCAGCTCCTCATTGGTCAGATCTGACCACAAGCTAATCACCCTAGACATCCACATCCCACTTCCACCCCCCATTAGGAAAACAACCGTAAAAAAATTTCTCCAAAGCCAACTTCACGCTTCTCAAGACAGAAGTGGCAAACTTCACGACTCCCATGCAGATGGACAATAGAGGTATGACTGCTGAATCCTACACAAATGCACTTTATAAGCACTTACACGAGTGCATGGATCATGCTATCCCTAACAGAACCATGATGCTATCCTCCAAAAAAAAAGGAAGCCAATTTGGTGGTCTTCTGCCATTAATATACTCTACAACAGAAGAAAGAAACTGTTGCAAAAAAGAGTAAAATCCCATGATTGGAGGAACTCCCTGGTCAGCCTCAGTAAGAAGCTGAGATCCCTCATAAAATCCTCCAAAGCTAGTTATGAAAACAAAATTGCCACTGATTCTAAAGACAACTGAAAAGCATTCTATAACTATGCCAAGAATCTCAATGGCAAGACTCAGATCTGCTCTGAGTTACAGCACAATGACACTAAATATACAGAACCAACTTATATTGCCAACATCCTGGCAGATAAATTCAGTGCTAACTTTACCCCCCTCTCACCCCCTAAAGGGCCCATCTTTATACCAAAAGAATGCAAAGTTCCTGTAGTCACGGCTGCACAGGTAAAAACCTCACTCTCCAAAGCCAAGAACATAGCATCCATGGGACCTGTCAACATCCCAGGCTGCCTTCTACATGAACTACAGAATGAATTGGCACCCCACCTAAGTACCATGTTCAGTCATAGCCTCACCTCCGGCGCTGTGCCCATTGAATGGTGCACCGCGACAGTTAACCCACTCCACAAAAGGGGGGCCTCAACAGACCCCGGGAACTACCGCCCCATTAGCCTGATAAGTCTGATCTGCAAGGCCATGGAACGTATCATCATGGAACTCATAAACAAAGACATTGAAGATCTCCAAACTCTGGACCCCACACAGTTTGGGTTTGTAAAAGACAGATCATGTCTCCTAAACCTGATATACTTCTTTGAAGTAGTCACCAAAGCCATTGATGAGGGTAAGGTGGTTCACACAGCCTATCTAGATCTCGCCAAGGTGTTTGACACCATCCCCCACTCTGGAATTATAGATAAACTCACTAAACTAGGTATAAATCCCTATGTCACAAGATGGGTTGCCAACTGGCTTACTGACAGAACCCACACTGTGAAAGTAGCAGACTCCAAATCAGATTTCAGACCAGTGACAAGTGGAGTACCACAGGGTTCAGTCCTGGGTCCTCTCCTGTTTGGTATCTACTTCTCTGAAGTACAGGCTAACACAGAAGGTCTTTGGCTAACTAAATTCGCAGATGACTGCAAACTAGGAGCCATAACTGAAACTCCTAACAATGTGGACACATCTACAAAAGGGCCTCACTGAGGCAGATGCCTGGTGTCAAGGCCATGGTCTCAAGTTCAATGCCAAAAAGTGCATTGTCATCCCCTTTGGTAAAAAATCTGTATCCATGAACTACCACATAGGCGGTAGTCTACTTAACACCGAAAGTGTGATGAGACCTTGGGACACAGGTGGACAGTAGTCTCTGCTTTGATAATCACATCGCCACAGTGGTCAGGAAATCCTTCTACGTGGCACACTTCATCACAAAAGGTTTCTCATCCAGAAAAAAGAGGTCATTGTTCCCCTCTACTCATGACTCATTAGACCCATTATAGAGTACAACGCCCCTTTTGGTATGTACCTCACAAGACCACTACAACAACTGGAAAGGCCGCAAAAATACCTCACAGAGAGGATTACTGGCCTCAAACAGATGCATTACGCAGACCGTCTAAAAAACTCCAGTTTTACTCCGTCACATATTGCCTAATCAGAGGCAATCTCTGCCTAACATACAAAGCTATGTCAAACCCAGAGCTGTTGGACATGCTCCACTTGAAATCCCAATCCCTCCGAGCTACACGCTCTAGGGACCTAAACCTTGTCACCACAATAAACAGAACATGCTGGAGGGATAGATTCCTGTCCCAGAGACTTCCCATACTCTGGAACAGACTACCTATCTATGTCAAACAGAGCTCCTCATTAGCACTCTTCAAGAAAAAATCTTGATGATTGGATGGGTAATAGGAAATTCACCCTGGGGATCACTTCTGTGGTTCTGCTTGACAGGGGCACAGGAAAATAATTTTCTTGGGTGGCGAAAGCCAGGGTACCTTTTTGGCTAGGCTTGTATAGGCCCTAGGGGCCAATAGCCTAGTACCAACCTATGAACAAATTGTGGAAATGTTTTGAGTAGATAACAGAACCTCGATGGCTTCCTGTTAGAGTCATGGACCTAATTAACTATCTGCAACAGAGACACCCATTCACATGATATTTGAGACAATATATTCTCTCCATTGAAGGTTTCTAGATTTCAAGAGAAATGCCTGAGGGCAAACAATTCATCCAATTAGTCAAATAGCCAGAATTATAATAGTCCTAGTTCTGTAATTCCTGTAAAGGTGTTGTTACTATCCACTGAATTTACTAACATTCTCGATAGAGAGAATCCTCACCAGGATATCACAACCACTTTGCCTATGAGCTGTTAAAGATACATTTTTTTACTCACCGTTTACCAAAAATGTAATTTTGAAAATGGTAAGTTTAAAAAACACTAAAAATTATTATTTTTTTTTTTGAGCAAGGCAAGCCCCTTGCAACCACTGATGTGGGGATGGGGAGCAAGCCCCCCACAACCCTGAAGTTATATGTACCAATTCCATGGTTGTGCCATAGTGAAGAAAATGAAAAAAAAAACAGAAATACATTGATTTTTTGCACAAAATTCAACACAGCATAATATCCTCACAGTAAAAGCCTATAACCAATGAGTTGGCAATGACTCATAGGATAGCCATCACAATCACTGTGAGGATGGATTAATTGGGGACAAGCTAGCAACTGGAAGTCATATATGGGTGGAGGTCTGTATGACTAAATTATATGATTTAACCTTTATTTACTAACCAGTACGTTCTGTGTGGTAGTTTTTCCTGATGAAGTCTCATGATAACTGTGATAAAAATGCTAATAAACTTGCACCATTCGTAATGTGTTATGTACAGTCTTTATGACCTTTCTCATTAATAGGGGATAAATAAGTATACCGAATAGGAAGCAAAATTCTTGGGCTTAACACATGACTCCTGTGCATTTGTTAACATGGAAAATGCCTGCTTAAAGTTTAGACACAGTACTGAAATAACATGCACACGTCAATTTGTTACATGGATCAGAGGCAACTTAGCAACAGTATATATGAGGACTATCAAAATGGAGCCTAATTTTGACCTCAAAATGTACCGACAGGTATTCTTATTTGCATAGTCCTAGTGATAGTACAAGCAGAGGCATACAAATAAATCCTTGTCCATTCTATTCTCCCCATGCCACAAACAATAATTCAAGTCCCACCCTCCCCATTAATGTGCATGGGTCAACAGGAAAAATATAAGGACTTCCTTTAGTGTATAGGAATATAGCAATCCAAACTAGCAAATGGGCATGAGTGTAAAGGCTATTCATCTACAGCATTAAAAGTATATCCTTAACCAAATCTACCCTAGTTAGCTGAATGACTCCTTATTACAAAAATCAAATGAACAAGAATCCAAATAATAATCACACCAGAAATGTGGAAGAAACAGCAGAAGTCCAGATAAAACTTCACAGGTTTGTTACAGACCATTAAGCACTTTCATCCCCAAGTAGGGCTTCTTCAGAACTGCCATTATTAATAATGTGAAACCCATATACGAAGTAGAGCTACAGTTCGTAAACTGCATGCAGGTATGCAGCTGTCAAGCTCAAACAGCAGCATTTTCAGCCTTCTACAATATACTGATGCCCATAGAAGATTAGCTATGCCCTCTACAAACTGTCAAGTATCCTTTTATAAACACAACATCATTAACAAGCAAACTAAATACTAAAACACTTTCGTTTTCAGTGGGAAAATAGGTAGTTCACTCACCTATGGTACACAAGGCTGTGGGTTTAATTACTACACCAGGTAGATCAGTTGTTGACACTGCAGCTAAGCATAAGGGGGGCTCCACACTCCTTAGTGTTTAATCCTATGGGTAAGATGTTAAACTGAGGTCCTGTCTGCTTGAGTTGGTGGTAGCTCTTGTGTATGTAAAAGATCCCATGACATCTATCAAAAAGAGTAGGGAGTCCTTTATTTATACTAAAAAGGACCCCATATTTACAACATCTTTACATATTTATACATATTTACAAATATACAGATACACATATATATTTACAAATATTCATAATTTTCCTTACAAACTAAATCATCCCTATTAGACCCTAATTCCTTTTTCCGTAACCACCATCTGATTTTACTTAATATTGTTACTAAAATCCATTTACCATTAAACATTATTTTATTCTTTCATTCCATATAACCTATGTGACATAAAATAACTTTCTATGTATTCTTTTAACATATTCTTTATCTCTATTATTGTCATATTTAATTATATCCATGTTTATTTTATCCACTTTTTATATATCTTTGAAAAAAAATCTTCTTTGCATAGTTTTCCCCATTACATTTTTACTCTTTTACATTTCAAAAGCACATGTTCAGCAGTTTCTTCTTCTTGACCAGATAAATGTATTCTGTTACATTACTTTTCTTTTTATATGGCATAACTCCTTTTATTGGTAATTTATCTATTACCAATCCATACAAAAAAAAATCTTGACATTTCGCTTTTTGATTACAATTGCTTCTTATTTTAAAGCTTCATATATGCACCTCTTGGCTTAACCAGACATTTACAAGTATTTTTACTTTATTATTAATGTGCACTAACGTACATAATTTCACTGCGGTGGTGGTACTGCGGGAGCGTTGTCCCGTTCGATTCTCAGCTAGAGAGTATTCTGTGCAGACGCATACGTGAATGGGGCATGCCTTTGTTGAAGGTTGTGCATCAGGGCTGGTAACCTGGTACGTAAAAATCCACTACCAATCATTAGCGGACCGGAGTTCCGCTGTGGCGACCCCTAACCGGGAAAAGCCGAAAGACACAAACATACATAATTTCATAACTTCCTCACTTATATTTTTCATTATTCCACATAAGATTTCATGTCCAATTGTATCAAATAACAACTGTATCAGATGCTTTATTAAGGTCTCCTATCATTTTTTTCACTACTTCTTTTCTGTTCATAATATCATCCCCAATTTCTCTCTCATTAATAATTCTTGACAGCCCTTCCCTTTTATACTAAATATACTATCTTCGATAATATTTTCTATTTTAGTTTCAAATCTCATTTACATTATTTTCATAAAGATCTTATAATCATTTTAATTCAGTACTGTCATTCTCCAGTTTTTTTTGTCTTCTGTCTTCCTTCTTCAATATGAATTTAAGTATTCCACTACATAATTCTTTATACATAAAACCTTCATTTAACCATTTAACCATTTATTAAAATTCTTTATTTTTTTTTTGCCAGTCCCTTAAATTTTTATACATTTCATACCCTATTCCATCTCGTCCTGCAGCCAAAATCTATATTTATTTATCCTAATACTTTATGTAGCTCATATAAAGAAATCTCCTTTTCCAAGTTCATATTCTCTCTTTCTGTTAACTTTTTTACTTTCCATTTTTTCAGTATCTTCTTTTTTCTTTAAACATTTCTTGTACATATTGTACTACACTATTCGTAATCTTTTCTTGAGTTCTTTTTATTTCTCCTTTTACGTTTTTATTTCTTTCATTACACTACCATCTTCCTTTACTAATCAGCTTAAGTAACACAATACTTCTCTTTTTCCTTAAATTTTTCTTTCATTTCATTTATATAATTTTTTTTCTTTGTCAAGGTACTTTCTATCACTATGTTCTAAATCTTCCAATGCATTATTATATGTTTTTTCATATTTTTCTTTCTCTGCTTTTCTCGCATGATATTGCCACTGTAATTTTTTTATATTTTCCTTAAATACCTTCCACCATTCAGACTTGTTTTTTATAATATACTCTCATAGTAATATGATCTTTCCTTAACTGTATTACTAATCTTGTTTCTTCTTCATTCAATACCTTTATTGATCCTTTTTATTTGTTTCCTTATTTTTTATATTCCTTGTTTTCCTTTATTTCTATCCATATTGCAAGATCAGAAAATCCTGTTTCATCTGCATCCTCTTCTCCTATAACTAAACCTTCTGATACTATAAAATAATCTGTTTCACCTCTGTACATACCTGTTTTTGTAAGTCCATGAATTTTTGTCCCAAAGTTTTACTTACTACATCTTATAACTTCTATCATTTTTCTTATACCATTCCTTTCTTTTTATGCTTGAATCTTAAATTACAATTTACATAGTCTGAAATCGGATGAAATAAACTTTCTTTACAATTAGTATAAGCATATAATGTTACTTGTTGTTTTCATTTTAAATCCACAGTGATTAATCTTCCCATTTTTGCTAAATTTACAGCTAATATATTTACTGTATTTCTATAAAATATGGTTTTCCCAAATTCCAGATTGCTTCCTCTCCATAGTTTTTTTGTAATATTTCTTGATTTGTTAAAAATCTTGTATCTTCTAATATAATTACATCTACATCACATGTATTACACAACTCCCAAATCCCTATTCTTCTTGCTATATTCTTAATACTATTCACATTTACAGAAAGCACTCTAAAATTGTCATTTCCCTTTTCCTTAGATTCATGGTTTCAGAAGTTTGTGGCTAGTTACTAGGCTAGCTGCCCTAGTGGGCCATTATAAGCCTAGCTAATTTCTCTCTCAAAGGTGAAAATCAAACACTACCTTGTGACTTTGTCTAACACCTTAACTATTATACCAACCCCCCAACCATTAGCTTTATATATTCTTTTTTCATCCATTTCCTTTCTTTTTTTTTACTTATCCCTTTAAATTTTATTTTTCTGTCTTTTACCATTTTACCAAAATTCTTTTTTCTCTATTGCTATCTTCCAATTTGTCTTCTCCACATATTTCAGAGCCAACTTCTATGACCTCTTTATTATTTTTTTCTCATCTATTTTTTCTTCTTTTTTTTTTTTTTTTACTATCTCTAAAATTTTTTCTCTTTATTTTTTCCTTTATTCTTCCTTAGTCTTATTTTCATTTTTACAATCCACCCATAAATATCCAATTTTGTTACATTTATATCATTTCACTTCATATTTCTTTGCTTCATGTCCCATTTCCCCACAAATATAACATTTTTTTTATAATAGTTACTTGACAAAAATGTCCTTTTCCACAAAAAAACAAAAACAAAACAAATAAAAAACAGTTTTGGGTAGTCCCCAGTATTTTACATCACCTATTCCCCTCTACATTCGTCATGTTTAGTGTATGTATATTTTTTCTCCTTTTATTTTTAAAACAATATTGCACGTTCATCCACCAGTCCATAAATCTCTTTTATCATAAACTTTTGTAATATCCAGTTCTTCTTTACATAACATTTTCAAATGTCCTTTCAACGTCTGTCTTTCTACCTTTGTTTGAAATTGTAAATGAATTTTCTTTTTTGCTTCCCTGTTAAATACTTTTATCACATAAAAATTCCATGGGTTGCAGTCTTCCTTTTTTTCATATTCTCCAAGAAAAATTTCTATTGAAAAAAAAATGGTCACAAATACAATGTCACAAAATGTCTCTGTTAATAAGAATACTTTTACCTTATGTTCTTTTATAACCAAAAACAAACAAAACTATTACATTGTCCACAATTCATACCTGCCCATGTCTTTGTCTTCTTTGCTTTGAATTCTTGCCACTTACTTTTGGTTTTCATTTTCTTCTGCTTTTTTCTTTTCTGCTACTGCTGTTTTGCTGTCTTTTACTTTTCTTGCATGTGTTTTCTTTTCCATTTCACAGCTATTCTTCAGGATTATCTCTGCATCCTCCTTTTGTATTTTGTCCATAATATCCCCCCAGGAAACATCTCCTTCATTTTATGGCTCACAGTGCATCTGCATTTCTTTAAGTAAATAATTTTGCAACTCTCCTGACTGGAGGGTTGTAATTGTACATCCATCATTTGCCAACTCATCTCCATCAAACAGATTTCTTTGAAACAGCTCCTCAGAATCCTGCATACCTTCTCTGGTCATGATACTGGCTTTCTCTTCAGTTTCTCTTACCACTCAATTATCACCTTCACTCTCCATTTCCCTCCCATTTCTCCAGGCCGCATCCATGTTTGGAACAGAAACATGAAGTGCTCATGCAAAATGGGACCCACTTGCTACAACAACAAGTAAGGAAAGTTCCCAGATGACATGGCCACATTTCTCCTAGTAGTATAAATTTCACCATGTGGGACTAACATGGTCATCAAAGGCAAAGTAAATAAACAGTAGCAAAGTATGTCAAGACCTGGAAAAGGGATGTTAATGTCCAAAGTAAACAATGTCCTACAAAAGGCTAAGAAAGGGCACCAAAATAAACAATAAAGCTTAAGTGACCCATATATGCCCTGTGCAAACTGGCCTTCAAGGAACCAGAAAGGTTATTCAAGATAATTAGATACATACATACATACATACATACATACTAACAAAATATTTAAAACAGTTGCCTCCAATGTAACAAGAAATCATAAACAGTATTATAAGACAATATATACTTTCTTTCTCTCCAACAAAATTCTTGAGTAGAATTCCGCCACAAATGCCCCCTCCAAGAACATATTTCCTATTCCTCCTCCAACTTAAAACCTTTTCAAAAATACATTTAGGAATCATTAGATAAACAGTTTACCATTGCTACCAAGATTTCTTCAAATTACACCCAAAAATTGCTAAGCATAGATAGTCTTGTTCCAGGCCACCTACTGAAGCATGCATTCAGCATCACGCTCACTACCAAATCCATTCCACCAGTTTTAAATACACATTTTTATTGCCTCTCCCACAGTTGCTACTTCCATGTCAGTCAGTGGCTACAGGCAATTTTGCCAATTCCTGTCCTATACCCAAAAGTCTGCTAAATCTAATCTAAAGCCAAATTCTAGGCTATATTCAAAGTATGTCATATTACCAGACAAAGAGCATGAATTCATTCCCAGCTACATTACATTAATAGCACTGTAAATGTTAATTACCCAAATCAATGTCAGTATGGAAAAATGACTAGTCAGAGGTGCCCTTTTCCTATATCTTAAACACGCTTTTGAAAATGTGGACCTACAGCTGGGCAAAATTAGATTTGTTCAGAAAGTAGTTCAGTGGTTCCAAAACTACCTCAACAAGACTTTTCTAGTATACATTTAGAATGATATCTCAAAAATGGTTTACAGCAAACGGACCCCTAATATTCTCTCTGTCAGTAGCTTACAATATCCCAAACAGCTGTGCACTCTATACAGATGCTACTTAGTTTAATAGAGGACAATCATCGTATGATAAATAAAATTGTTACAATGGTATTTTCCCAGATATAGACATTGCTAACTTCTAATAATCTAACTATCACTACTCAGAAGTCTGCTGATGGTTATATTAGGAACTCATAAGAGACTCGCACAAACTCTGTCTCTAAACTTTAAGGATCTTGAAGGAATACCAATAACCTGAGCATTACTGCAACAGTATCTGGTGGCTATGCTTGATAACTAGTTATCCTTTGGCAGGCATGTAGAACAGGTAGTGAAAGTGTTAAAGCAGCTAACCATTTCATATAGAACTGCTCATTTGCTTACTACTGAATCTCAGACTTCGGTAGCTAACATTATCCTCATTCCATGCCTCGTGTGGTCTACCAATAATTTAAATTCCCTTCAAAATATCATTCTCCTTCAAATAACTGAGAACACAATACTCAGCTTCATTCATTCATTTAACATATAATGTAGAATGCAATGATGACACCATACAGAAAGCCAGATGAATACTAATTAATTCAACTACACATTTTCTTTACTAAATATTCCAGTCTTCAAGCTATTAATTGAAAGCTACTACTCACCTTTTAAAACACATTCCTCTTCAGAAGCTGACAATGCAATGTAAAAAGTCAAGACACCTTACTACAACAAAGAAACACAAATACCTAGGCAATAACAAAAAGAGCCCCCTCCAAAATTCTCCTAGATAAAAATGCAAAAAGCTAGCCTATTAACATTCTTTCCAATGCTCCTGAAGCCAGACCTCACTAGCAAAACATAAGTGCAATTGCTATAGAGAATAAGGTCAGCCCTAAGGGATTGGTGTCTAAACTATCCTACAAAACAAAAATGGCATTTTTAGTAATATGCAGCCCTAATATATTTATTTTTTGTTTGATATTTGTTTAGCAGGAAAGTCCAACTGTGTAACAAAGAACCCATTTTCAGTGGAGAACCAGGGAGAAATACTCCATATACAAAAACATTTCCAGCAGAAAGGACAAAGTAAAATAAATTGGTAGTTATAAACATAGCTTTTCACTTAACAGGAACTAAAAAAATACAGTAAAAACAGTAGCACACATATAACAAAGATTCCCTCCTTAGAATAATTAAAGAAAGTTTTATATAAATAACATACAGTATATTTGCCAATTATGGCATAAAGAATTTATGATGGTCATAAGTAGGAAAAATGATAGTCAGTGTAATTGTGTACGTAAATGGTTCTAGTATCCCTAAATATAATGCATAATTTATGTCAATAATATTCATGTTAAAGGACAAAAGGACAACCATAGCTGTTATGATTATCAAACTATTTTAGTGCTAGTATCTTTGTACAAAATGTTGTGATTTGTGTAAATACATTCACATAAAAACATAGATGTATTAGTTTTCAAACCAGTGTTTGCATTCAGCTTACATTGCAACCAACATTTATAGTTCAATATCTAATAATGTAATCTATTTTAAACGTTGATTTGAAAAGTTGTTAATGATTCTTTGCCTAGGTCATGGCTGAAAATGGTCTTAGAGCTACTTCATTTACCTGCTTAAAAACAGTTAAAGGGATAAACAAATGAATAAATAAATGCCTAATATGTGCGGTTGTTGGCATGTAGCTCTGGTGACAGTTATTTCGTGCCCGTTACACCATGCCACCACCAGCAGCTGAATACACATACCCATACCTAGTACATGCTGCATTGTCAACAGTGGTGCTCAGTACACCATTGTGTAGCTATACTCTGCTATAGTACGTATGCAGCCCTTCCACCATGCACAGAAAGACTGCACTGCTGTGCTGCTGACTATGGCACAGTCCTATGCAGAGTGGTAGGCTCTGCTATTACACAGTGTACTGATTGTGATAGGTAGCAATACAAATCTCAGTGTGAATCACATTACAAACTTCCTGCAAACTCTAAGGTGTCAGTAGTCTGTGTTTGGAGCATAGTAGTCTAAATCCTTTGTGGTTCACTCATAAGATGAGATGCAAGCCTGGTGGAATGCTAAGCACTCTATTGTGGTCAAATAATATGCATCTCAAGTACAAAAAGACACATCAGGCACCTTAGATATTTGGTCTGTAAATACTGACCACTCTCATAGATTGCAAGGATAAACACTGCTGTTTTCAAGGGACATACATTTCAAGTTCATGGGAATTTGTATGAGTTTAAAGTTAAAAATATGCCTCCCCAAACATGTCAATAAAACAGTAAATTAGCTACCCTTAATAATGAATTTCTAAAAATGTTAATTACAAAACAGAATCATTGCTCATACAGTATTGTGACATTTTAAATTCATGTTGCTTTCTACATTTAAATGGATTATTTTGTGAATCATTTTATAACCCACTTCCAACGCAGTAGGTCCTTAATCTGATTGAACAGATTAATTAATGGGTCATGCTAAGCATAAAGATATTGTCAAATATTGCCCTGAAAAATTGCTTCCTAACCACCTTGAATCACTGAAGTGTGTGTGTGTGTGTGTGTGTGTGTGTGTGTGTGTGTGTGTGTGTGTGTGTGTGTGTGTGTGCCTGTGCCTGTGCCTGTGCCTGTGTTGGGGATGAATGGCATCAATGCACTGTACCCTGATTAATTATGCATAGTTATTTCATGTAGAAATATAATGCACATTTCTGATATATTCAGCATTTTCCATCACTAAGTACTGCTCAAAAAGAATAAAGATGAACATGAAACAGTGTATTACATGTAACAGAAAATTTTCCAAAAGGAAGGAATTTAGAAAATATTTTTCAGTATAATGGCCTCAACACTGAAGCTGCCCAATATTTTTTTCATATAGTTTTCAAGACAGAGACTCCTTTGGTACAGAGTCATGCAGGCAGAAGGCTGTCAGACAACCCTGATGTATTGTTTCAACTGTAGCTCACGGCAAAGAATTCCCAATGCAAGTTAATTTACATACTGTCTTACAAGCTCCTTTCTTGACAGCCCATATCTCAACAACCATCAGGCTGAGTGATATAACATTTAAAACAGATGGAGCTTTAATCTGCAAGATAAGACTTGCAGACGTTTTATGATTCAGAAACATTATATCACATTTGCGAGCATGTAAGTGTTAAGACTTTTCTACAAGTCTAGTTACAAAATATATACCATAAGTGAAATATTGGCTTCACAGTAGCTGCAGCATGACACAAGAAGGAAAAGCAAATGAAAGTTGGGTGTTTTATTTATGATGCAGCATTTGTGAACTTGACTTCATGAATGATTTAGGGAATGCTGAATGGATCAGGATTTAAAAATATTAATATACTTGTCAGGTTAATAAGTAGTTTATTAAAATGAAACATAAGTATCGGACTGGAGTCACAGTCTAGAGAATTAGATCCAAAGGGTATTGGTGCCCAGTATATAAAGAATGAGTAAGACATAGTTATTATAAAATGCATTTATATAATTCAGAATTAATTGGTGCAGTTATACATATGAAAGTGATAAAACAGATGTAAACTGAGTGTAGAATTACTTCAATTCCAGAAAAAATATATTTATTGAAAACCACTCCAGAGTATTAAATGAGATAATATATTTATTTTATTTTTTTAACAACTGTGGTTTATGCATTCAATACTCAGTGTCATTTTTTTTTTCAGAAATAACCTCTGAACAATAAGAATCTAGAGGGAACATTAGGTAGTAAATTGACTAATTTATCAGAAAATTTGACTCATTAAGTCTCTCATATTCCATGCAAGAAACAATGCCTAGTGCAGACATTACTGCAGCCCAAATAAGCCATGCAATTATACAAGGTAAAACATAAAAAGAAGTAAAAACAGAATAAACACTGAGTTTTAGGTGAAGAAATGTTGACCTGCTTATGGAGTGCTGATCATGTGGTATTTTTTTTCTTTTTATATCAGTACAGGATGTTAATCATCTGTTCAGACTGGATGTTTTTGTTATAAAGATGGGTCTGTTTAACTTACTATGATTTAATCAGTAAATTAGAAAGTGCTTATATGTGTTTTCTTGGCTTTCTAGCAATATTCTAGTAAACCACATTCAGGACAGCAATAGGCTTTAGTATTATATACATACAATGCATGCATGTTGTGGTCAGCCAGATAGTATATCTTAGAAAATTACAAAATAAAAGTACCAGAGATGATATATTTGATTACACAGATAAGACTAGTTTTGTGTTACTATTCATTTATATTTGTCAAAATATATCATCGTGAGTTGTGCTACATCTGAAATGTAACATGAATAAGAAGATTGACATATTGCTGAGATTTGTGATGTAAGAACTGACACTACATCATAAGGCCAATCAGAGTGACGTGAACTAGTACAACATGAACATTTCATATGCAACAGCCTTGTTGTTTTAGACATTTTCTTATCAATTGTCTTCTGTGGAAAGGAAAGCTGCAGTTTTGAAATTGTTACTTTGGGAGTTACTCAGAGAGGAAATTGATGGTGTACACTTGTTATGCAGTTAGAAATGTTAGTGTAGAAGATTGCAGCTATGAGCTGTTAACCAACATTTTAAACAAATACTTTTCTTTGGCTCTTGAGCAAGAGCTTATTCCTGTGGCTCAAGAATTTACCACTTTTTAAGAACTAATTTCATATTTTGAAAACAAACATGTACAATGTATGAATTTACAACCTGGTAATGCTTATTTGAGTCAATGAATCAGTTTATATAGGGTCCCAAAAAGCTTAAGGTATTTTAAGTTTCCGAATGGTGTTATACCCGGGTCTAAATTTCACAATGACCTAATAGAGCTATTGAATAGACGAGGACTGGAAATTTTGACTTTGATTATTAGAAACAATAAATGTTTGATAGAGAGTTTACAAACCAAAGTTCAGCAGCTACATGGTGTTATTTTAAAAATAATTATTTTTTCTACACATAAAGCAATGTATGATGATGTATTTAGTAATGTTTATTTCCATGTGGAAAAAGTAAAAAATAGAAAAAGACAAAAGACTGGCTAGTAACAAACAGTGATTTGATTATGGGATGCATTTCCTTTACAGGTTAAACAGAATATTCACCTTGTTTCTAGCCCTCTATAGGACAATAATATTGCTTCAGAGATCCTACTAATAACCAAGTACCTTCTGTGGATAGGATACCTCCATATGATTTACCCAATGACAATGAACAAGTACATGTGGACTATTTAGCATTTCTAGCCATCTGCAGGTCTGAGAGGTTAGCAAGTCAAGGAAACCCACCACAGTACAGAACTTGTGGACCTCAGGATCAGTCATCCAGAGGCAGATATATGAGGGGCATGCACATGAGAGGAGGAGGAAAAAGTAGTAGGAGTTCATGGAGACACAGAGCATTTTAACTGAAATTATCCCACTTTATGTTCAGCAATTAGTGTTGCAGCTATTCTTAACTTCACCATTTACATCTACAGTGGTTTAGAAATAACCAATGATTGCTTTTCCCTCTTTGAAAAATGGTTTACTTTCATACCAATGGCCAAGTACAATTTAGTTGATACTCTTGTAGAATTTGAAGTATATGTTAGGAAGTTGAATTTTGGTGTGCAGTTTGAAAACACTGTAGCTGAGCACACTATAAACAAGATGCTAAAAAAGAAATGTTTAATGATGCTAGTCATGATCTCTACCATACAAGTATTTGCCAACACTTGTGAACATGTATTTTACAAATATTTTGCAAGAGATCATATGCGAACACACAGTCACAATTTAACTCAGCAAGACTTTTCCCTATTACAAGAATTAAAAAGGGATCATTCTGTGAGAATTATGAAGCCTGATAAGGGCGGTGGGATTGTGTTATTTGATAGTTTTAATTACAGTACAGAAATGTTAGATTCTTTATGAAAATGGGTCATATACCACAGCTTCTATTAATGAAGTTAACGTAGCTTAAAACAAAACTGACCAGTACTTGGAGGAATTTTTACTTTGGAAATATTTGGATATTGACAAACACAGATTCTTAAAAATCCCTAATCCATTGATGCCATCTATCATTGGAATGCCAAAGATGCACATAAATGTAATAATCTGACCATTAGGCCTGTTTTTTCAGCTGTTGATTCAAATGCATATCCTTTAGCATTAATGATAGACAGAATGTTGAAACCCATCCAAGAGGTACTTACCGACATGACTAGGGACTCTTGGGATTTTTTAGGAAGACTTAAGTCAGAATTATGGGGAAGTGAGATTACATTTTTAACTATCAATGTAACAGATTTGTTTTCTTGTATCCCCCAAAATTCTGTTTTAGAATTATTCCATGAAGCTCTTACAAGTTTTGACTTTTTGACATCTGGTGACATTAGTTTGCTGCTTGAACTTATGGAGATAGTTCTAACCAACAATTTTATTTGGTTTGAGTGCGAGATTTTTTAAACACACCCACGGTGTAGCGGTAAGAGTGGCTTCCACCCTATTGTTCGCAAACTTACTGATGTTTGCATGGGAAAGTAAATATCTGTTTCCTTCTCCACTTTGCAAATACCTGAAGTTGTAATTAAGGTTTTTGGATGACATTTTCATCTTATGGATTGGGGGGGGGGGGGTCAGATGCTGTCCTAGAATTTACTGAATACATCAATGGAGCAACTACATTTTTGAACTTTACTTACCAAACAGACAAGTAGCAAAACTATCTGAACATCACTATTATTAAAGATACAAAAGGTTTCTTATCCAAGATCTATATAAAAAAAACAATGTCTTCAAACAGCTATTTACACTTCAAACACTCTCATCCATTTTCTCAAAGGAAAAGCCTGTGAAAGGGTAATTTGTAAGAATGGCTCCTATGATTTCTGATAACTTATTTGATATTGAACAAACTAAATTGGAAAAATGTTTTTAGAAAGTGAATATCTCTGCAACTTAAGGACCATTAGCGACAAAATATTTGAAGAATGGGTTAAAATAGATCCCTTTACTTTGTACTGGCTTGAATAATATGAATAATATTAGTCAACAAGTTATTTTGAACTTGGACAAAAATAGTCTTACAACACACAGTGTTACAGAGGTTACAACTTATTGTCACTTGAGTAACAGAAATTAGGGCATTCACTGTACAGTGCAATGCTGGTACACGTACTGTGAAAAATATATTAAAAAAACACTGATGCATTTTGAAAACTGATGAAAAACTGCAGGGGATTTTGGGGGAGAAACCTATTTTTGTTTACAAAAGAGTGAACAACAAATTTGAATTTAATAAAGATGCACCTTTGGACCATCAACAGAATAGAAATACAAAAAATGTTTTTTTTTTTTTTTTTGTCAATGCAAATATATTTTAGAATCCGGTTCCAGTCAGTTAAAAAAACAGTTTGAACTCTGTGATTTATCCCCAAGGGAATAACTGCACTTGTAAAGGGTTAATTTATTTAGCTCCATGTTCCACTTGTAAAGCTTTCTATCTGGGAAAAACAGAGCAACAATGTAAAAAATCAGCTATATGAGCAATCAGTTAAAAAAACAGTTTGAACTCTGTGATTTCTCCCCAAGGGAATAACTGCACTTGTAAAGAGTTAATTTATTTAGCTCCATGTTCTACTTGTACAGCTTTCTATCTGGGAAAAACAGAGCAACAATGTAAAAAATCAGCTATATGAGCATTATTATGATATCTCTAAATGAAATACTGATAATGCTCTATATAAACATACCCTGGAGTGCAAGAAACATAAGAGTTTTTCCTTTACTATTTTAGAAAAAATTCCATACAACCTTAGGGGAGGAACGTGGAAAGAAAAAAAATGAGATCAAGGAGTTAATGTGGCAACTGAGGCTGGATGGTAATCATTCCCTCCCATTTAAATTATTCACTTTCATTGACCCCAGTGCTTAAAGAAAAGCATCAGAAATTATAACTAAAACAAATGCACATACAAAATTTACTTATTCAACTGTCACTTGATATACAAGCAATCATTGTTTTTTTTCAAGAAATGTTTCATGATTTTCTCTAATATTTACTAGTTTATATTATTTTCAAGAAAGGAATGTTTGTGGTCTACAAGACAATTTTTTATACAGTGTTTTTGAGTTTACTTATTTTAAATTGCAGTTAGTAAGTGTCTATGGCTTATTGTTTTTACTAGCCCTTTTGACGTATTGGAATAAGTTAATACTACTATTAAACAGTTTATTTTTTAGCTTTCTCTGTTTTTTTCTACTGTACCTTTAAACATGCAAGAGTAGGAAAACAAGTTAATTGTCCTTGAATGGCTATTGGCTAAGAATGCTTAACAATTTTTCAGTTAACTCGATATAAACCACCCTGTGTTCTTTGTTTGTTATTCTGAAGAAGTCCCATTCTTTCTGGTGGGAGAAAAGCTAAAGTTGTAATTTTAAAGTTTAAGTACACCAATTTTTACACTACTTTGATTAGCAGTTTGTGCTGGTTATTGGGTTCCCATTCTGGAGTTGGACTATTCTACTTATAGGGAAGTCACTGCATGCATTAATTAAAATAACTGATCAGACTGTTGTGATGATGATAAAGTTAACCACTATTTAACTGCATGTTTTAAACTTACTCATGAGACTTATATAAAACCATTTAGAGAATACTGAAAAAAGGCAGAGGAGAGTCTTTGTGATTTATTTGCAGAAATAGATACACATGTCCATAGGATGATAAGTGGATGTCAAGTTATTACTTTTGAAATGCTGGGAAACCTTTTGATAAGAGAGCTTTGACTCAAGGTAAGATAATCTGATTAACAGATTGGGTACCTAACTCTGTTGAGGAAATAGGGAAAATGATGATCTCTTTCTAGACAGCAGGACATAACTGCACAAGGAGGAGTAAACAGAACTACCCGCTGGTGTAAGGGAACCCATGTAGTCACTAGAAACCTTTATAGCAGAAGTCACTGTCAAAGGGAAAACAGCAACTTGAGTACACACATCAGGGTCTTACAGTAAAATGTTTCCAGTGGAACCAAATGGATATGTATATTTTAGTGATCCACATCATCATGGTGGGGAAAAGCATCATAATACTATAAAGTGGTTACACAGCCTCAGTAGTCAAATTACCAAGATTCTTAACTGGTGTTTAATTTTCAGGTCTTAGAACATCATCTATCAGCATAATAGGTATGGGAGTCACTATCACAAGCACAGTTGACTTTTCTATATGAGGAGCTGGATATTTCAAATCCTTACTATTTTACCCCTAAACTTTGCTTCTTGAAGGACTCTCAAAATCTTGTTTGAGTCTAAGAACACAGAAGAAGGGAGAAATATAAAAATATGTAATAAACTTTGAAAAATATTACTGTCCATTCAAAAAGAAAATGCAGAAGCCAACTATGCTGTACTAAAGCTGTGCTGAATTAAAAAAAAAGTTCAGTACTTCTTTAAACGATAAAGTAGATTGCAAAAAATGTCCTTTTTTAGTGAACATAATATTTAAAGTAAGTATATTTTCTACTCTGGAAATGTAGTGCATGTTGAGTGAAATTATGTCAAATAAATAAATGAATTCTGCTGTCCATACATTTGTGATGCTTGACGCCTAATCTTTCTTGGTGATGCTTTTCTATGCCAAAGGATATTACACTATTTGGCATTTCACCCAGGACTGTGTAACTGTGGAACTAAGAATTTTGTCTTTCAACATTCAAACTTTCAGCCAAATGAAAACCCTGCCTGGGATTTGTATAAATAAAGGCACTTTTACCAAGGCAAGTTATTGGACTCTTCATCTGGAGCATGCATAAAGAGACACAGCTGCTTGTAAGAGCACTGCAGATTCTATTCTTTTTTTTTTAACAAGCAACATCTTTATTGAATTATCACTTATAACACAGCAATCATACATTTATACAAATGAAAAAACATTTTGACATATTTTTATTTGCAAACATTAAACATCATGTTAATCTTATATACAGCCATTGTCAATCAAGGATTACATAGCTCATTCAATTCCTGCCTTCCCTTAATCCTTAATCCTTATTCCTCCTCAGAAACATTATTTGGCATGCATTGCTCTCACAGTTTCCATTTTGTCTATGTAATTTGCTCCCATCTTGCAAGTTAGAGACACATAGGGTATGAGGTATTTTTAGCTAAAATTTGTTAAGGTCTACATGACACGATAGAGTTTACTGTATGTCATCTGTCTTTCTGTTTGTCCAGAACCCTTTCCTAGGTCCTTTTTCCCTTTCTGCCTTACACACAATAAAGCCTCCCCCAAATGCACTCTTGAGCCCATTTGTTCCCCAGAACTGGTTGTTTTGCAGATCCTATGGAGTAAGCGCTATCATAATGGGCTGCCACCCTGGAAGCTTGCATTCTTGCTGTCATCCCATCTGAGGACATTATTTACGTCCTAACTCCCCTTCCATCTTTGCTGACATGAGTATATGGACCAACTATACCCTATTACCCACTCATGTATTCTTTAGACTTGCAAGCAAAGGTTGCCATCACCAGCTTGGATGACCCATCCACATCTTATCCAATGCTGCATTTTCACTCAGGACTTACATACAGTCTGTCTTTCCTTGAGGTGCAGTTATAGCCAGCAAGAACCACTGATCTTGCCCTCTCAGGTTAGGGGCACCCATACTCCTCTGCAGCTCTGTCAACAACTGAAGCATATAATCAAGCCACGGTCACCTGGGACATAGGCAGAGATTTTCCTTCTATATCACCAGAGAGGAATCCTAAACTTTCATTTTAAATTTTTTTATGTAAGGTGATTTCTGTTAACATATCTCCTTTTCATGCAAAATACTTCATTTTTTTGCAGGAAGAGAGTTTTTACTGCTCAGTTTTAAATGTTTGTGGCTGTTGATGTATTAGGCTAAGGATTTATATGTTAAATTAGATGTACTGACCACTGTTTTGGTATCTAGTTATCAGAGTGAAAGATGAGAGCTAAATGTTACCAATCAGATATTGAAAAATTGGATTATTTTATGGGTAAACAATGATGTTTTGTGGTGTTTGCCAAAGAAGTCCTTCTGTTGGCAAAATCAGTATAAACTGTGAGAGATGGCATTGGTACCTGCGAGTTGCCATGTACCGCCGTTGTTGGAATATGGTGTGTGTTCATCTGTGAATGTGTGAGAGTGTGCACAAAATAATGCTGCATATGTTTCATTTACTGTTGGTAAGATTGTAGTAGAAGGCATAAGCTGCAGTCTGAGGTGAGTGAAATCCTAAGGAGTCAGGATTTCATACTTTCATTTCCTACTGTGTGATGGAAATCTTATTTGAGTGCTATTACCTAAGGCATAAGTGGCCATATACCATATGTATGGTCATTCCTCAACTATATTTATTGGCTTCCTGTGGAATGGAAATTGAAACCATATCCCAAGCAAAAGCAAATATAATTCAGGTAGCTGCTCCATGGCATATTGGAAAAGTTCCTTTTTTCAAACAAAAAGCAACTGTATTTCTATCTCATGTGCAATATGATCGGCTAACATTGTGGATGTGTTATCTCCAGTGGTTATGTTATGTAGATATTTAGCCATGACTATCACATGGACAGAAGTACCTCTGGCAGTGCCCCAGTCAACCAACTGCAGTGCCCTTCTGTTCTACAAACCCTGACACTGATATCTTATGTGTGAGTCACCAGAGAGGTTGTACATTGTGATGATAATCCTGCAGTATACCTCATTCATCATTTCAAAGACCTGCCTCTGTCATGAGTTACTGAGTTGTAACTTACAAAAATTGCTAGGATCTGCATAATCTGGATATGTGCCTGTGGATAAGTGCTACAGTCACACTGTTTGTACACATCCCCTTTGTAATCACATTAAAATGTATTGCTATATTCTCTGTTTATACAGAATGCATTCTATCCCAGCTATAACAAGGCCAGCAGAGACTGAAAAATAGCAGCACTGCAGAGAATATGATACTCCAACATGACCTATAATTGTGGGTAGAAGAGGGACAGCTAACATTTATGTCACCAAATGTGGACACTCTACCTGCTGGACATCAGTGATGATGGGAGACGGAATAAGATAATGGGTCAGTGTCACAGATGCCTTATAGATATGATTAACTGGGTGAAGCACAAGACCTGACAGATTGACATGAAATAATCTACAACAGGCGCTGGTCATCCAGGGTGTGCACGACACAGAGATATTAAAGAATTCCTTGTGTACCTGTCTGGCAGTGCTGTACAATTAATTTCACCCAGCAGTGGTCTGAATGTTGGTGCCAGATGCCCTACCTACCCACCCTATTTCAGTAGGCAATACAACAGGGTTAGTAGTACTTACCAAAGGTTTCCCTGTACTGTTCTTTGACATAGTGAGTGTAGGGTGGTCCAGCTGCTATGTTGTTCTTTTGATACCTCATATCTCAGACAAGTAACAACATCCTGCCATCACTGAAGTCATGTTTAGTGTAATTTGCTGTGTTAATATCTCTCTCCTGCATCATCACATGATACCTGTGAATGCAGAGCATACAGAACATTAACAGTGATGCACATGATTTGGAAGTGAATGAGCCTGGGCAAAAACCTGATGGTGCCACAAGGGCATCTGACAATGATGCCAGCAGACATGGTTATGAGTCTGTCTGTAGACACAATGAAATTGTCTGTCACTCCTAGATGTTTAGACACCTTATTCACATTAAGTATATACAGCCAGAAATGTTGAAGATACTGTATATGTATATATAGTGTAGCCCATCATCTCTAGACGATGAAAGCCCTCTTGTGGCTAATACCCTCATATGTGCTTTCCCAATGACAGATCAGGCAGGCTCACTCGTGCATTGACTACCTTGGATGTGGGTAGATCTATCACATGCCAGTAACACTGGGGTCTATAATGATATCACAGCTTCCATGTGGCCTCAAAGATGGAAGCAACAGTGCAGACAAATCAACAAATGGTTAGTATACAGACACATTATGCTGCCATGAAGTCATCATTGGAGCTAGGGGTCATGCTGAATGGCATTCACTGGGATTCTAACCTTCATCATAATGATGCCTTTGAAGACTTGGAGTACAAACAATTGGATATGCAGTGAGGACTTTGGAGGCACACTACACTGCAGTTAGTAAATCTCTGTGAAGGTTTTGCCATTGTCATCATATGTGGTAGTCCCACCAAGATTTTCTATGGCTGTGGTAGAGCAAGTACCCCTGGAGGACATGCACCTTGGCCCTTCAATGTGCATATGCAACTCCATTCTTACAGGCTGTCAGAAGCCTTGTCAATTGTGGCTGAGTACAGAGATTGGCATACAGGTTCC
The DNA here is from genome assembly GCF_019279795.1 of Protopterus annectens. Taxonomy (NCBI): domain Eukaryota; kingdom Metazoa; phylum Chordata; order Ceratodontiformes; family Protopteridae; genus Protopterus; species Protopterus annectens. The sequence goes on from NC_056748.1 coordinate 510,500,403, forward strand.
AGGTCATACTGGGCACCCCATCCCTGTAAGAGGAGGCCATGAAACTTGTCATCTTTTGCCAGAAACTACATCCAGATCATGTAATGACATCCCATCCCTGTCACAGAAGGTCTCAGGTCCTCACTCATGGTGGTCCCCCTATACCTCTGTTGCTATGACCCCCTACCCTCATACTCTGTAATGTTTCACCCACCACTTGTCTGTGTGCGTGTGTCCCGTGTCCCACAAAGTTTGTGTTGACGGACCAGTGCTGTCATTTCTTCTGTCACATGTGTAAATTATTATTATGACCTAAATTTCCCTCCGTCCTATTTTGTACTGAAGTAATATCTGATACACAGTGTGACCAGATCATGCACTAACCAGCATAACTTGACAATGTCACTGCATGTATCATATTTAGTCTCTGTGACCTTGTCACTTAAAGTATGTCATGGTTTATAGCTGGTATCCATGTTACTTCATCACCATTCCAGAATATTGAGCTACATGTGTTTGCAAACATGTGATCAACATTAAGGAATGTGGAAAACTAAATACACCAAAATGTGTTTTTACAGGGTTGCCATGCCCCCCACCCCACTAATTTATATATACCAATTCCAAGATCACACTATGGTGGATAAAAGGGCATATTCCCCAGTCTCCACTGTACCATAATCTCAATAGAAACAGTTCATTGTTTCAGAATGTCTAGCATATGCAAATCTACATTCCAAAATATCGATATTCTAAAGTGAACCCCATAGATGTAGACCAGATTTCACTGCTTTACTAGGATTGTAACATATTGGACCCATCACCAACTAATGGGAGCTCTTCCTGCATGTACATTATCCACTTCCACCTCAGTGACATTGTGTACCTCAGTGTGGGTGGGTGGTATATATTTCAACCACCAATTTGGGATGGTGGACAGGAATCATGAGCCAGGGCTCCAGGGACTGTGTAGTATCACCTACAACACACAGGCACACACACGCATGGGGGAGTTGTCAGTGGTTAGTGACTACATGTACACTTTGTGTCACTAAGCATTTATTTTATACAGTGAGACTACACTTAAACAGATGACACTTGTGAAAGACAGTACGGCTCATACATGTGTCAAATATTGAAATTATGCGAGCTGCTAGAATACAGTATTATGCACGCGCGTATACACACACACACACACACACACACACACACACACACACACACACACACACACACACACACACACACACATGCAAATACAAGACTATTTAGCATTTCTCTTCCTGTTCTGATGCATGTGTGAACATAGACCAGGTGGGTCTTATTGCTATCTCTGCAGAATCTGTTGAACCCATATGTCAGGGAGGAGTGCAGTGCTAGTAAAGCTACTCATAATGGCAGCTCTCTCCTCTGCTATCTTCATAACCAAGTATACTCAAGCATAACACAAAGGAATTTCTTAAGTGTTCAAGTGATGGAAGCTTGCAAAATATCTAATGTCCCCAGCTGTTCACTAAAATATCCTGTTAACTAAAATGGTAAGTGCTAGAAATACATTGGTCTCTGCAGAAATAGGAGTACCATGCATTCTCAAGGATTCAGCACGTGGGTGCTACATGTCTACTAGGCTCCTCATTATGTCCCAGTCTACACAAAAGAGGCCAGTTATCTACTGGTCATTCATTTTATGGTACTTTATTCACTGCCTGAACCTTTGCCATAGCCTTGGTCTGGGATAATTTGATATGCAAATACTAGGCAATCAGTCTGCAGACTATTGCAAGCCTAACTAGTAACCAGAAGGCAGAATTAAACACTGTACCTGGTGTCTGTGAGGTAAAGACAGAACTATTATGGCAACCACACCAGGCCAATACCAGCTACTGCAGAAGCAAACAACTGCTGCTGAGTACGGACTACATTCACTCCTAACACTTTACTGATATGCTGTGTTGGAATTTTCCTGGGATATGAGCCTCTATAGTGCTCTGCAGTCAAATGCACAAGAGGCTATAAATCATACAGCCTTGGTTATATGCATGTGCATATTACTGCTGCCACACTTACACAACTTTATTTGCATATTGTTATGCAGTCATTTCATACAATAAATAATGCACAGTGCAGCCCATACCTCGTAACCTCTAAGCATACAAAATCTGAACAAAGCCAGAAATGGGGGGAAGGGCCAAAATCAGAGACATATTTTATATGAATATAGATAACTGCTAGAATAACAGTTTGTATGTTACCATGCAGTTTTCTGAAGGATATGAAGTCTGAAACTCAAATGTGCACAAGTCCTCAATGATGCCAGAAAAAGCACAAACATTAGGAGCAAAATAAAATATGAGGCAGAAATCTGGGGGCTATGTGATGGCCCTTAGCTGCTGTGCAACTTGTGTATCTAAATTACCCACACCCTGTATGTGACTGCTAAGGGATATGTGACGTGTTTGTGCTGCAGTGGTGGTCAAGCAGATTGTGTGTGAGACTTAAATGTTGCTGTGAATTTCCCAACAAAGTATTGTATTATGTAAGGTGGCATCACTTTTTTAAGGGTTTTTTCCTCTTTTTTTTTTTTTTTTTCACTGTCAATATCATTTATATATAAATATTTTTGGAGGGGGTGCATGGGGATGCTTGCCCCCATGAGAAAAAAGTTTAGTTTTCTTAGTTCACTGTTTTCGGTATGTAATTTGAGATGAATGGTGAGCCAAAAAATCAATCATCAAAAATCACAAGTGAAATGGATGCTTATTGTACACAATGCTGTTTTATGCTATGCAATTTGTTTATGGATTTCAGCCAGAATCTTCAGCAGATTGGCTAACTGCCTTCTATAAAATTCTACATCCCAATTAATCTTATGCACCTGACTACCTGAAATGATTATTAATTAGAAACAGCTGCAGAATCATTCTAACTCAACAAGAATTTTTTGCAAACATGTTCCCATGCACATTTAAAAATACTGAAATGATGATGCCATCATGCACGTTTTTGTCTGACTTCTGTGTGAACACAGTGTTTAAATCAAGATGCTCTGTATGTACAAGTTTAAAAATGAAAGAACCCATTCATGACTGATTACACTAATGATTCAGGCCTGAAGAAAACATTACCTGAAAAGTGAGTCGTCCTTTATGCTTACTTTGGAAGAATTTATCCTGCTGAAACAAAACACAAAGAAAAAAAAAAGAGTCCTGTTATGGAGAGTCTCTATACATAGTGACAACTGAATCATAAGAAAAAGAACATAAGAACAAAACACATGATATGAATTTGAACTGATTTCATATCAAGAACAAAACTTAAATGATATGCACACTATATGCTGCATAAATACAACCACTCATTTTCTAGATGGCATTACTAATCTGATTAACAGATTGGGTACCTAACTCTGTTGAGGAAATAGGGAAAATGATGATCTCTTTCTAGACAGCAGGACATAACTGCACAAGGAGGAGTAAACAGAACTACCCGCTGGTGTAAGGGAACCCATGTAGTCACTAGAAACCTTTATAGCAGAAGTCACTGTCAAAGGGAAAACAGCAACTTGAGTACACACATCAGGGTCTTACAGTAAAATGTTTCCAGTGGAACCAAATGGATATGTATATTTTAGTGATCCACATCATCATGGTGGGGAAAAGCATCATAATACTATAAAGTGGTTACACAGCCTCAGTAGTCAAATTACCAAGATTCTTAACTGGTGTTTAATTTTCAGGTCTTAGAACATCATCTATCAGCATAATAGGTATGGGAGTCACTATCACAAGCACAGTTGACTTTTCTATATGAGGAGCTGGATATTTCAAATCCTTACTATTTTACCCCTAAACTTTGCTTCTTGAAGGACTCTCAAAATCTTGTTTGAGTCTAAGAACACAGAAGAAGGAGAAATATAAAATATGTAATAAACTTTGAAAAATATTACTGTCCATTCAAAAGAAAATGCAGAAGCCAACTATGCTGTACTAAAGCTGTGCTGAATTAAAAAAGTTCAGTACTTCTTTAAACGATAAAGTAGATTGCAAAAATGTCCTTTTAGTGAACATAATATTTAAAGTAAGTATATTTTCTACTCTGGAAATGTAGTGCATGTTGAGTGAAATTATGTCAAATAAATAAATGAATTCTGCTGTCCATACATTTGTGATGCTTGACGCCTAATCTTTCTTGGTGATGCTTTTCTATGCCAAAGGATATTACACTATTTGGCATTTCACCCAGGACTGTGTAACTGTGGAACTAAGAATTTTGTCTTTCAACATTCAAACTTTCAGCCAAATGAAAACCCTGCCTGGGATTTGTATAAATAAAGGCACTTTTACCAAGGCAAGTTATTGGACTCTTCATCTGGAGCATGCATAAAGAGACACAGCTGCTTGTAAGAGCACTGCAGATTCTATTCTTTTTTTTTTAACAAGCAACATCTTTATTGAATTATCACTTATAACACAGCAATCATACATTTATACAAATGAAAAAACATTTTGACATATTTTTATTTGCAAACATTAAACATCATGTTAATCTTATATACAGCCATTGTCAATCAAGGATTACATAGCTCATTCAATTCCTGCCTTCCCTTAATCCTTAATCCTTATTCCTCCTCAGAAACATTATTTGGCATGCATTGCTCTCACAGTTTCCATTTTGTCTATGTAATTTGCTCCCATCTTGCAAGTTAGAGACACATAGGGTATGAGGTATTTTAGCTAAAATTTGTTAAGGTCTACATGACACGATAGAGTTTACTGTATGTCATCTGTCTTTCTGTTTGTCCAGAACCCTTTCCTAGGTCCTTTTTCCCTTTCTGCCTTACACACAATAAAGCCTCCCCCAAATGCACTCTTGAGCCCATTTGTTCCCCAGAACTGGTTGTTTTGCAGATCCTATGGAGTAAGCGCTATCATAATGGGCTGCCACCCTGGAAGCTTGCATTCTTGCTGTCATCCCATCTGAGGACATTATTTACGTCCTAACTCCCCTTCCATCTTTGCTGACATGAGTATATGGACCAACTATACCCTATTACCCACTCATGTATTCTTTAGACTTGCAAGCAAAGGTTGCCATCACCAGCTTGGATGACCCATCCACATCTTATCCAATGCTGCATTTTCACTCAGGACTTACATACAGTCTGTCTTTCCTTGAGGTGCAGTTATAGCCAGCAAGAACCACTGATCTTGCCCTCTCAGGTTAGGGGCACCCATACTCCTCTGCAGCTCTGTCAACAACTGAAGCATATAATCAAGCCACGGTCACCTGGGACATAGGCAGAGATTTTCCTTCTATATCACCAGAGAGGAATCCTAAACTTTCATTTTAAATTTTTTTATGTAAGGTGATTTCTGTTAACATATCTCCTTTTCATGCAAAATACTTCATTTTTTTTCAGGAAGAGAGTTTTTACTGCTCAGTTTTAAATGTTTGTGGCTGTTGATGTATTAGGCTAAGGATTTATATGTTAAATTAGATGTACTGACCACTGTTTTGGTATCTAGTTATCAGAGTGAAAGATGAGAGCTAAATGTTACCAATCAGATATTGAAAAATTGGATTATTTTATGGGTAAACAATGATGTTTTGTGGTGTTTGCCAAAGAAGTCCTTCTGTTGGCAAAATCAGTATAAACTGTGAGAGATGGCATTGGTACCTGCGAGTTGCCATGTACCGTTGTTGGAATATGGTGTGTGTTCATCTGTGAATGTGTGAGAGTGTGCACAAAATAATGCTGCATATGTTTCATTTACTGTTGGTAAGATTGTAGTAGAAGGCATAAGCTGCAGTCTGAGGTGAGTGAAATCCTAAGGAGTCAGGATTTCATACTTTCATTTCCTACTGTGTGATGGAAATCTTATTTGAGTGCTATTACCTAAGGCATAAGTGGCCATATACCATATGTATGGTCATTCCTCAACTATATTTATTGGCTTCCTGTGGAATGGAAATTGAAACCATATCCCAAGCAAAAGCAAATATAATTCAGGTAGCTGCTCCATGGCATATTGGAAAAGTTCCTTTTTTCAAACAAAAAGCAACTGTATTTCTATCTCATGTGCAATATGATCGGCTAACATTGTGGATGTGTTATCTCCAGTGGTTATGTTATGTAGATATTTAGCCATGACTATCACATGGACAGAAGTACCTCTGGCAGTGCCCCAGTCAACCAACTGCAGTGCCCTTCTGTTCTACAAACCCTGACACTGATATCTTATGTGTGAGTCACCAGAGAGGTTGTACATTGTGATGATAATCCTGCAGTATACCTCATTCATCATTTCAAAGACCTGCCTCTGTCATGAGTTACTGAGTTGTAACTTACAAAAATTGCTAGGATCTGCATAATCTGGATATGTGCCTGTGGATAAGTGCTACAGTCACACTGTTTGTACACATCCCCTTTGTAATCACATTAAAATGTATTGCTATATTCTCTGTTTATACAGAATGCATTCTATCCCAGCTATAACAAGGCCAGCAGAGACTGAAAAATAGCAGCACTGCAGAGAATATGATACTCCAACATGACCTATAATTGTGGGTAGAAGAGGGACAGCTAACATTTATGTCACCAAATGTGGACACTCTACCTGCTGGACATCAGTGATGATGGGAGACGGAATAAGATAATGGGTCAGTGTCACAGATGCCTTATAGATATGATTAACTGGGTGAAGCACAAGACCTGACAGATTGACATGAAATAATCTACAACAGGCGCTGGTCATCCAGGGTGTGCGACACAGAGATATTAAAGAATTCCTTGTGTACCTGTCTGGCAGTGCTGTACAATTAATTTCACCCAGCAGTGGTCTGAATGTTGGTGCCAGATGCCCTACCTACCCACCCTATTTCAGTAGGCAATACAACAGGGTTAGTAGTACTTACCAAAGGTTTCCCTGTACTGTTCTTTGACATAGTGAGTGTAGGGTGGTCCAGCTGCTATGTTGTTCTTTTGATACCTCATATCTCAGACAAGTAACAACATCCTGCCATCACTGAAGTCATGTTTAGTGTAATTTGCTGTGTTAATATCTCTCTCCTGCATCATCACATGATACCTGTGAATGCAGAGCATACAGAACATTAACAGTGATGCACATGATTTGGAAGTGAATGAGCCTGGGCAAAAACCTGATGGTGCCACAAGGGCATCTGACAATGATGCCAGCAGACATGGTTATGAGTCTGTCTGTAGACACAATGAAATTGTCTGTCACTCCTAGATGTTTAGACACCTTATTCACATTAAGTATATACAGCCAGAAATGTTGAAGATACTGTATATGTATATATAGTGTAGCCCATCATCTCTAGACGATGAAAGCCCTCTTGTGGCTAATACCCTCATATGTGCTTTCCCAATGACAGATCAGGCAGGCTCACTCGTGCATTGACTACCTTGGATGTGGGTAGATCTATCACATGCCAGTAACACTGGGGTCTATAATGATATCACAGCTTCCATGTGGCCTCAAAGATGGAAGCAACAGTGCAGACAAATCAACAAATGGTTAGTATACAGACACATTATGCTGCCATGAAGTCATCATTGGAGCTAGGGGTCATGCTGAATGGCATTCACTGGGATTCTAACCTTCATCATAATGATGCCTTTGAAGACTTGGAGTACAAACAATTGGATATGCAGTGAGGACTTTGGAGGCACACTACACTGCAGTTAGTAAATCTCTGTGAAGGTTTTGCCATTGTCATCATATGTGGTAGTCCCACCAAGATTTTCTATGGCTGTGGTAGAGCAAGTACCCCTGGAGGACATGCACCTTGGCCCTTCAATGTGCATATGCAACTCCATTCTTACAGGCTGTCAGAAGCCTTGTCAATTGTGGCTGAGTACAGAGATTGGCATACAGGTTCCAGGTCATACTGGGCACCCCATCCCTGTAAGAGGAGGCCATGAAACTTGTCATCTTTTGCCAGAAACTACATCCAGATCATGTAATGACATCCCATCCCTGTCACAGAAGGTCTCAGGTCCTCACTCATGGTGGTCCCCCTATACCTCTGTTGCTATGACCCCCTACCCTCATACTCTGTAATGTTTCACCCACCACTTGTCTGTGTGCGTGTGTCCCGTGTCCCACAAAGTTTGTGTTGACGGACCAGTGCTGTCATTTCTTCTGTCACATGTGTAAATTATTATTATGACCTAAATTTCCCTCCGTCCTATTTTGTACTGAAGTAATATCTGATACACAGTGTGACCAGATCATGCACTAACCAGCATAACTTGACAATGTCACTGCATGTATCATATTTAGTCTCTGTGACCTTGTCACTTAAAGTATGTCATGGTTTATAGCTGGTATCCATGTTACTTCATCACCATTCCAGAATATTGAGCTACATGTGTTTGCAAACATGTGATCAACATTAAGGAATGTGGAAAACTAAATACACCAAAATGTGTTTTTACAGGGTTGCCATGCCCCCCACCCCACTAATTTATATATACCAATTCCAAGATCACACTATGGTGGATAAAGGGCATATTCCCCAGTCTCCACTGTACCATAATCTCAATAGAAACAGTTCATTGTTTCAGAATGTCTAGCATATGCAAATCTACATTCCAAAATATCGATATTCTAAAGTGAACCCCATAGATGTAGACCAGATTTCACTGCTTTACTAGGATTGTAACATATTGGACCCATCACCAACTAATGGGAGCTCTTCCTGCATGTACATTATCCACTTCCACCTCAGTGACATTGTGTACCTCAGTGTGGGTGGGTGGTATATATTTCAACCACCAATTTGGGATGGTGGACAGGAATCATGAGCCAGGGCTCCAGGGACTGTGTAGTATCACCTACAACACACAGGCACACACACGCATGGGGGAGTTGTCAGTGGTTAGTGACTACATGTACACTTTGTGTCACTAAGCATTTATTTTATACAGTGAGACTACACTTAAACAGATGACACTTGTGAAAGACAGTACGGCTCATACATGTGTCAAATATTGAAATTATGCGAGCTGCTAGAATACAGTATTATGCACGCGCGTATACACACACACACACACACACACACACACACACACACACACACACACACACACACACACACACATGCAAATACAAGACTATTTAGCATTTCTCTTCCTGTTCTGATGCATGTGTGAACATAGACCAGGTGGGTCTTATTGCTATCTCTGCAGAATCTGTTGAACCCATATGTCAGGGAGGAGTGCAGTGCTAGTAAAGCTACTCATAATGGCAGCTCTCTCCTCTGCTATCTTCATAACCAAGTATACTCAAGCATAACACAAAGGAATTTCTTAAGTGTTCAAGTGATGGAAGCTTGCAAAATATCTAATGTCCCCAGCTGTTCACTAAAATATCCTGTTAACTAAAATGGTAAGTGCTAGAAATACATTGGTCTCTGCAGAAATAGGAGTACCATGCATTCTCAAGGATTCAGCACGTGGGTGCTACATGTCTACTAGGCTCCTCATTATGTCCCAGTCTACACAAAAGAGGCCAGTTATCTACTGGTCATTCATTTTATGGTACTTTATTCACTGCCTGAACCTTTGCCATAGCCTTGGTCTGGGATAATTTGATATGCAAATACTAGGCAATCAGTCTGCAGACTATTGCAAGCCTAACTAGTAACCAGAAGGCAGAATTAAACACTGTACCTGGTGTCTGTGAGGTAAAGACAGAACTATTATGGCAACCACACCAGGCCAATACCAGCTACTGCAGAAGCAAACAACTGCTGCTGAGTACGGACTACATTCACTCCTAACACTTTACTGATATGCTGTGTTGGAATTTTCCTGGGATATGAGCCTCTATAGTGCTCTGCAGTCAAATGCACAAGAGGCTATAAATCATACAGCCTTGGTTATATGCATGTGCATATTACTGCTGCCACACTTACACAACTTTATTTGCATATTGTTATGCAGTCATTTCATACAATAAATAATGCACAGTGCAGCCCATACCTCGTAACCTCTAAGCATACAAAATCTGAACAAAGCCAGAAATGGGGGGAAGGGCCAAAATCAGAGACATATTTTATATGAATATAGATAACTGCTAGAATAACAGTTTGTATGTTACCATGCAGTTTTCTGAAGGATATGAAGTCTGAAACTCAAATGTGCACAAGTCCTCAATGATGCCAGAAAAAGCACAAACATTAGGAGCAAACTAAAAATATGAGGCAGAAATCTGGGGGCTATGTGATGGCCCTTAGCTGCTGTGCAACTTGTGTATCTAAATTACCCACACCCTGTATGTGACTGCTAAGGGATATGTGACGTGTTTGTGCTGCAGTGGTGGTCAAGCAGATTGTGTGTGAGACTTAAATGTTGCTGTGAATTTCCCAACAAAGTATTGTATTATGTAAGGTGGCATCACTTTTTTAAGGGTTTTTTCCTCTTTTTTTTTTTTTTTTTTTTTTTTTTTTTCACTGTCAATATCATTTATATATAAATATTTTTGGAGGGGGTGCATGGGGATGCTTGCCCCCATGAGAAAAAAGTTTAGTTTTCTTAGTTCACTGTTTTCGGTATGTAATTTGAGATGAATGGTGAGCCAAAAAATCAATCATCAAAAATCACAAGTGAAATGGATGCTTATTGTACACAATGCTGTTTTATGCTATGCAATTTGTTTATGGATTTCAGCCAGAATCTTCAGCAGATTGGCTAACTGCCTTCTATAAAATTCTACATCCCAATTAATCTTATGCACCTGACTACCTGAAATGATTATTAATTAGAAACAGCTGCAGAATCATTCTAACTCAACAAGAATTTTTTGCAAACATGTTCCCATGCACATTTAAAAAAAATACTGAAATGATGATGCCATCATGCACGTTTTTGTCTGACTTCTGTGTGAACACAGTGTTTAAATCAAGATGCTCTGTATGTACAAGTTTAAAAATGAAAGAACCCATTCATGACTGATTACACTAATGATTCAGGCCTGAAGAAAACATTACCTGAAAAAGTGAGTCGTCCTTTATGCTTACTTTGGAAGAATTTATCCTGCTGAAACAAAACACAAAGAAAAAAAAAAGAGTCCTGTTATGGAGAGTCTCTATACATAGTGACAACTGAATCATAAGAAAAAGAACATAAGAACAAAACACATGATATGAATTTGAACTGATTTCATATCAAGAACAAAACTTAAATGATATGCACACTATATGCTGCATAAATACAACCACTCATTTTCTAGATGGCATTACTACCTGCACTCTTTGGCCCATTCACTGTATGGAGCAAGAGCTGAGCATCCCAAGACAAGGTGAAAAGCCCTTTGGCCCATTCATTCCTGCCCAAAAAGTCTCATCAGTTCATCCATTCTCCCATTGGTGTAAGTCGGTTGATGGTCACTAGACCAGACTACCTTTAGGCCTTCACACTCACCATATCAGCCTGGTCAGGGAAGGAGGTGTGCATATTCCCAAATGTATGTCCTATTCCCTAACTCAATATGAATTTCTCTGTTTAATGCAATGTGAACCAACACAGCTATTGCAAGGGAGCAATATAGCCAGCCACTGCTAGGCGTCTCCAATGCTTTGGGCTTAACAGCTTCCTTACCCCTGAGGATCAGTGAACTGGCATTGATTTATCCCACTCCACCCAGACCCTCACACTCCTGAGCCACTAATCAAGCACAGGTTATTTGGGCTGTCATTAAAGCTTCATCTCAATTTGCCACAGTGACAGGAAGATGCATTTGTTTGGTTTTTGGTTTTAGAGGCACAATCATGGTAGTTTTCCTTGTGCAGGTCTTGATGATATGGCTTTAAATCTGAGCCAGTTGAAGAAATGGTTTGATTTCTGTCTAGATGGTGATCTCTGCATGCAGCTTAGAATGTTTATTTTAACCTTCTCAGACAGGAGTAATAATCAGCTCAGTGTAGTGTTGTCCTTTTTTGATATTAGTGAACTAGAATGAAATGCATCTTCTTGCATTGATTGGGTGATTGCCATTGAAAACACTGGAAATTACAATATTATAGCAGTCAGATAGTTTTTCAGTAAAATATTATAAGGGCAGTAGACTAAAGGCATTTCTTGTTTTTCTGCAATTTCCAGACTATGTTGCTCTCTTTTTCATTGCCCTGATTAGTATACAGTAAAAACTAATCCTGTGAGTGCCTGAAATGGTGTGGCCCTGTGAATAACAGTTAATTCATGAGAAGAGCAGTCTTCTTCTCTAATTGGTGATGGTACCACCTGTCTGTAGGTGTATGAAAATACCTTATCTAATAAATGGAAATAGAAAACAAACCAGACTATCAGTTATGAGCTGCCTCTACTGCTAATTTAAAGGTACATATCAAACACAGTTGTGGCGAATGCTACTTTTTTTTTGCTTAAATAAGACTTAAACTCAAAACTGAAGGTTTGTTACATGGTATTTTATTTTGAGCATGTGGGTAGGTTGGACTCATAAGGTATGTATTCAGCAGGGGTGGCTCATGCTATAGGACTGCAGGACTGCATACAGCAGGGGCGGATCATGCTATAGCACTGTAGGACTGCAGCCCCCCCCCCCCAGCTGTAGAAAGAAGAAAAAAAAAATGCCAAAAAAAAAATTGCGAGTCCTAGAACTGTAGAAAAAAGGGAGAAAAAATTGCGAGTCCTGGAACTCCAAGCATGCGTTCATGGAGATCCTGGAACTCACAGAACTCTAGACTGCTGTGTCAACAGTCCGGATAGGGGGGAAGGCATCTCTGCCCTGCAGATGCCCAAAAGTCTATGCAGTGATGACCGCATAGAACGGAATAACTCCAGACTCCATCATCTGCAGGCCGGAGCCTATTCTCATGGGGAAACCAGCCAGGAGGACAGCTGAGCCTACACTCTTTCAGGGAAACCAGCCATTAGCTTGTGTGGCACTCGGGAAACACTGAATAGGACATGGACTCAGGGAACTGATACTGCAGAAGAACTGGAATGGGACTGAGGATAAACACTCAACTGAAGTCAGGTACTTTGTGTGTGTGTACTGGTGGCTAAAGAGAACATAGGATAGATGGTGGTGGGCTTTAATCCTGTACCTTGGGTGCAGGTGGCAAGAGCCTGAATTCCCTGCCCACCACCATTTGTAAAACATTTGCAGATTTTTGCCTCATATTTGTTCTGTTCTGTTCCTCATAAAATCTGTGGTTTCTGTATATTTTCCTAATACACTGGTGCAGTGATAGCATTGTTGCCTAACAGCTACAGGTTCTCTGGTTTGATTCTTGGCTGGGATTCCTTCTGTGTAGAGTCTGCCTGTGTTTGTGTGGGTTTGCTCTGGTGCCCTCCCATCTTACAAAGATATATGTCTGGAGTGTTTCTCCCTGGGCCTCTGCTGAAAATTGGCTTTTGTTCCAAGTTAGACTTTCCTGGTTAACAAATTTTAAATAAATAAAAATAAAATCTGTTGTTTCTGTATTTTTTCCCCTATACAGTCAGTAGTGTAATGGTGCAGTGGTAGCATTGTTGCCTGACAGCTACAGGTTCTTTGGTTTGATTCTTGTTAAATAAATAAAAATTACAGGCATTTGAATTTCAGACTTCATATTCTTCAGAAAGTACATGGTAACACAAAACCTTTTATTCTAGTAATTTTCTAAATTTATAAGATGGATATTTGAAATTTGTCCCAATGTTTAGGACCGTCTTCCCTCATTATTGGATTTGTTCAGGTTTTTTGCACTAAGGTTGAGAGCTATGGTGAGAACTGAATTCAATGAATATATTTGGGGGCTTTATTCCCCCATTACTGGCTTTGTCCAGGTGTTTTTTGCTAGAGAGGTTGACAGCTATGGTGAGAACTGAATTCACTGAATATGTGTGGGGGCTGTATTCCCCCATTATTGGCTTTCTTCAGGTGTTTTGTGCCAAGAGGTTGACAGCTATGGTGAGAACTGAATTCACTAAATGGTAGCCATTTAAGTTTCAGTCTTCCTCTCTAACACAAAACAGCTGATTTGGCATAGTGGTATGTTGCTCTGATTGTTTTGCACAGGGTCCTGGGTTCAAGACTTGGCAGTGAAATATATGTTAGTAACACAACATTTTATTCTAGCAACTTTCCAATATTATACAAGCAGTGTTTAAAATGCGTCCCTGGTTTTGGGGCTTTTGTCCCCCCCCCCATAAATTCCAGATTTCTTGTGCTGCAAAGTTCAGAGATACAGCTGACTGTCGAGTAGATTTTACAAGGAGATGAGAGCTACAAGGGAACAAAAGTTTAGTGTTGCTTATGCTGAGTCTGCTGGCATTGTTAATAGCACAACAGGTAGTGTACTTGCTTTTGATGCAGAAGGCTGTAGGTTCTGCTCCCACAGTAGGGTAGATGCATTGCTGATACTGTATTGTGTTTTAAAGGGGTGGATGCTGCAGTCCTTTTTGGTGAAGATACCTAGTAACTATGAACCTGTTATCAGTTTGCCATTCATTCCCTATTACAATATTACTAGCAATTTATTCTTCAAGGACAACAGACATTTTATTTGTAGATGAAATAATGAAATAAAGTTATTTGCTAGCAGCAACCTCTTCATTAGTAACAGATCTCTTTAATGTGGAATTATTTAAATGACTTTTACTTCTTCAGAGATTGCGCATATTTACTCATACTGGTGAACTGTAGAAGTTTGAGTAGACTTTTGTGATGGAAATGTTCTGAATTGGGCAGTTTTATCATTCTTGGTTCATGCATTTTGTTTCATTGTTTACTGAAAAAATGTTCAAAGCAATAAATTTAAAATGCTGTCTAACAACTGTAGTGTATTGTACAAGGAATATAATTTAAAACAATCAGGAAGGTGTATCAAAGAGCACGTGTATGTTTCATGTGCAAGGGGCCTATGATTTGAAAACAGCCCAAAGTTAATCTTTATCTGCCACTGGCAAAATGTATTTTCTTTGAATGTGGGTTTCAATGATGTTTCAATGAATGTGAGTTTCAAGGGCAGAGAAGTTTTAATGCTAAGTCTATTTTCATTGTGAGACTGCATTGCTTTGTTTAGCAGATATCTATTAGTGTTTGTGCTGTAAAATGCAAAATAAAACTTTCAAATGATATCCAAATCATCACAGAAGTAAAGCAGTATGCACATTACAGTGTTTATAGTAAATGGGGTGAAATAACCAAGGAATGGGACATTGGAATGGCTGCAGAGGAAGGCTCTATTCGACGATGATTTTGTGAGGGGGGGGGCAGCAAACTCAAAGACAGCCCCCAGCTGAACTATTCCTCTCAACTGTCCAGATATTTGCAGAATGAATAGATTTTTCCTTCTTATTTTTGGTTTATTCCTCATAAAATTTGTGGTTTTCTGGCAAATCATTTAGGAATGAAGTCAATAAATAATGACAGACATTGAGTTTCAGATGTCATAACCTTCAGAAAAATGCATGCTAAAGCAAGACCTGTTATTCTATCAACTGTCTTAAGTTTATACAAGAGCAATTTTTAGTACTGTTTGTATGTTCCCCCAATATATTTGGCCTTGTCCAGATTTCCTACATTAAGAGGTTGAGAGGTACATGCAAATAAATCACTTTATAGAATTAGGAATATCCAAACCTCTCAACTGTCCCCAATTTTGGCTCAAAATGTTGTTCTCCCAACTAATAATCCCTCTGCAAAATGGCAATTTTGGAAGAAAACATGGAGGGTTTACAATTACAAATAACTGTAATTATCAAAGTTATAGATTACTTTTATTTCAGAAATGCATGCAGATTCTCTTATTTTTGTCAGCTGCTCAAGTTAACAATACTAATATTAAAAAGGTGTCCCTTCTTTGACAGGTTCCCAGCTGTATTGTGTGGCAATTTTAGATTTTTGCATCACATTTTTGGTCCATTTTTCATAAAATTGTGGTTTTCTGGCAAATTAGTGGCACATCATTAAAGATTGAAGTTAGAAAATAATGGCAGACATTTGAGTTTCAGATTTCATACCCTTCAGAAAATTCATACTAATGCAAGACCTACTACTATTCTATTATGTTTCTAAGTTTATAAGAGCAATATTTAAAAATTCTCCTTATTTTTGGGCCTGTGTCCCACTTCTATGTATGGCTTTGTCTAGATTTCTTGCTCTGAGGTTCAGAGGTTTGAGTGTCATAGCCATCACCTTCAGCCAGAGACATTTCAAATTGTGACATACGTGTTGCACACCACTCCCCCATGCAGTGACTCTGGATGTGTCCAAGCAAGGCAAGGAGCAGTTATGCAGTGTAAGTATTCCCCCATCCAAGGCAGACACAAGTACGACAGTAGCTTTTCATCTGTCCTTGAGTTTGCAGAATGTTCTGGTTTTCTGGCATATTTTTATACTGTTGATTTATGATTCTTATTATTCAGAAAATACATGCTGTCACAGTGCCCTGTTGCTCTGTGTTTAAGTAGCAGTGCTTTATTGACCATCAGGTAAGCTTGTCAGAGATTATAAGATGCAAATAAGCTTTAATAAGCATACTGTTAAATAGTTACTAACATTGAAAGCCTTTTTGTTGTTGCCATGCAGAGAATATTTACATAACTAGATAACATATAAGCCTTAGGTATTGAAATGCATATGACAATATCTGTACTAAAGGACAGGATTACAGTATTTTCAGAAGCTTATTACATTTGTTGGAGACTTGCAATCAGTTTTGCAGGCTTTACCCATAAACTAAACTGCCAATCTATCATGTGTGGTCCATAACGTGTGCAGTATTCCTTTAAGCAATTTATCTTGAGCTTGTTTCTTGTTTGCTGTTAATTTTTTACTTTGATCATGCCTTCCCTATGTAACAAGTAAATAATTGTTGTCAGGCAGCAGGTCTTTTTTGGATAAGAAACATTTTTACAAGTGAGGGTATCACAGAGATTGCTACATTCAACATGTTACTTGGTAATTTTATAAAGCTGAATAAAAATTATAATTAGAACGGTAGTGCAAGGAAAAGTGCTTTGAGTTGAGTGCTGCTTGTTTTTTTTATACTTTATTTTGACTGGCATTCCAGTAATGCATTTAAAAAGTAATTTATTTTTTCATGCCTCACAACTTTTGCGTTTCCATCTAGATATTAAGTAAGCTGTCATGTAGCCAATGCATTGAAATATTTTTTTCTTCTACACTTCATTTTGTCTTGATTGGACTCTTGTAATGATGGTTTGGCACCCAGGGCAGTGTATTTATTTAAAGTTCCAGTTGTTGTGGTTTTGAGCATAGCTCCACCCCTTTCTAGTTGGTCACACCCCTCCCCATTGGCACCACCCATTCAGCTGTCTCCTGCAGCCCCCCTTTAATTTGAAGTCACCAGCCACCACTGGTATTAATCTGTGACCTAGTTACATAAAATAATTTCAAATAAGGATGGCAGAGCAGGAGAGAGCAAATAAAACGTCAGTGATAAAATTAGGATAAATTTGGATAAGCAAATTCAGTTGAAGTCCACACAGATTAAAATAAATAATATTATTACAAACGTGACATGAACATAAAAATTCAGATCTGAATATTGAAATCCATACCCTAAAGAATAAATGAATTGATTGCAAGTAGAATAAAGTATTTAAAGGAAAAAATTAAGTACATTTCTTAGCTGCATGTTAGAACTAGAGATCTAACTGCTCCCAAAGCAAAAGGGCAGAAAGAATGTGAGGGGATAAGATAAAGTAATGAGGTTTTTATAATTAATCTTTTGGAGTGGCAAAGGGATGACATTCCGAGAATGTTTTGAAGGCCTTGTGGAAGGCAAAAAGGAATAGGGCGCACTCTAAATGCACAGATGAGTTCCAAAGTTTGGGTTGTTAAGAGTACAAAGGATTTTCAGTTGCAAATGCTACAATAATGAGGAATGTTAAGAGTTTGAGACTTGCTGAAAGAGTAACACAAGGGACTTGGTGAGGGAGACATAGTATTGAGATGGTTTTCAATGAACTGTAGTAAAATGTAGAACTGTAAATGTAATATCCTAAAGAAATAGAACCTAAAGGATATATGAAGAGGTTGACTGTTTTTTTTAATGCATGTCCTGCCAGAAATCAGTCAATGAAGTGTCAAATTCTAAACTTTTGGAAGGTTGAAAAGCAATGTTTCAGAAATCGGGTATAAAGAACATTTAAATTTGAGGGAGAAAAAAAATGTTTTGAACTGCACAAGTAAAACTGCTTTCTTGTTGTTTGTTCAGTCAAAGTAATTATTTCACATTTATACAAAATAAGTGTGGCACTGGGTATTACATAACGAATGCCGAGACTAAATTGCATTCAAATGATATCACTGCATATGATCTACTTTTCTAGACCTGTAAGCAGAAATGGGACAAGACAGCCCACACAACTCCATCACAAGCATGAAGCAGTCAATCACAGTTGTGAATGGTTAAGATGGTGACATATTATTCTCTGTTATTGTTGTTAATTGTTGTTGCAGACATTAGTCTGTGAACATTATTTGGAGATATTTAGAGTCTGAAAAAACTCATTTCTCAGTTAATGATGTGTCATTACCTCATTCAACCTATTCCAGGGAGAACATTTGAGAAGGCCAACCTGGTTAGCTTCTGCTCCTCCTTTCCCCTTTCCACTTTACAAAAAAAAAATTTTTCTAAGCTTATTTATTGCCTTTCCTATAAGTTGTCTAGTCCAGAAACAAATTTGCTGTATCCAGGACTGTTTGTAAGCTTCTGAGCCCCCAAGCCTTTCTGTGTTGGAGGGAAGCCTTCTAGCTTAATTTTGTTTCTTAGAACTAGCCAGTTTTCTAGTTTTAGCACTCAAATCTGTTTTTTTTAGCTCAGCACTTGTTCAAAACTCATTGTAAGCACTAAATAATCTACAAATTACTACAGCACTTAACTTACCTCACTTGTCTAGAGAAAAACAGTTTTTAGTGCTTAATAAATAAGCACCTATCCAGGCATGTCTAAGGGTCAGCTCCCATTGTTTTCTCCTGTCTACCTGATGAATCTGGGCATCTTGGGGCAATGCAGCAATTGCATCATGTACACAGACAACCCTCTCCTCCTACCACCCAACACTACAACCATTGAGAGAGGCACTTGTATAACCAAACTGGAAGCAAAGCTCTCTTCACCCAAGACTGGACTGGACAGTCAAGAGGAGAAGGTAAACAGTTGCACCCCACCACACCCATCACATAGTCCCTCAAAACCTACACCACCAAAATGTACACATAGAAACACAAAACACACACCTACATTCGTGGAGGCTCTCAAAAAAATCTACCCAAGCAACAGGGACCTCCAAAGCAGAAACACAAGTAACCTCCACCCCCCCCCAACACAATCCAAATGACACATAGCCCCCAAACACAGTGTGCCACTCAACCACAGCCCATAAGGCATAATAACTTGCCTAACACTCTAGTCATAGGTGACTCTATAGTCAGGCACACTGATGTTCCACTCACCAGGCTAAAGGAAGAGAAAGTCACTGTCAGCTGCCAGGATCCACTTCATAATGCATGCACTCGGGTCACTCCTCGGCAAGTACAAATATGACTCTGTCATTGCCCATGTTGGTGTGAATGACTGGAGACGTACCTCCCTGGACTACATGAAAGAGACCTGGAGGAGCTTTCTGATCTTGTAGCCCAGGCAGGTATGACCCTAGCTCTGAGTAGCATCCTGCCATCACTCAGAATGATACCACAGTACAAGGACAAAATGATTGACTTCAACAATTGGCTAAGCTTCTGGTGTCATTCTAAGGGGATCCAGTATCTGTCTGCCTGGGATGACATGATCGACAAACCACGATGCTTTGCCAGAGATGGCCTGCACCTGTCGCCCTTGGGATTCCAGATACTGGCTAAGGCTCTTGCCACCCCTATAGTGCCTTTTTTAGGCAAGATTCAAATGACAAATTCACCACTGTAACAGTTACAAGCAAGCAAAATATGAGGGTAATGCTACTCAATGCTAGAAGTCTAAGCCTCAGTATGCACTCATTTGAGGCACTCCTTAAAATGGAGACATCGACATCTGTGCATCGACCGAGACCTGGTTCAAGGCTTCAGAGAGCACCCCTGCATTATCAGGCTATAATTCATACCACACATTTCGGCCACCTAACTTGGACCGAAGCACTAGAGGCAGAGGCTTTCCATATTCATTAAGGATATCCACACCTCCAGGCTAGTTGCTCAGAATAATGCATCTGAGATTATCCAAGTGCAACTAACTCTGGGCAAAACCGCAGTGCAAATTTTAGCTTGCTACATATCCTCCACCATGACCCAAGATTCCTGCTCCTCATTTCTTGATGCACTGGAAAATATTAGGGTACAACCTAACACCCTAATAATGGGTGATTTCAACTACCCCACCATTAACTGGGAAACTACTCATGTACCAACTCTTGTGCTCAACATTTTCTGGAATTTATAAATTCCAATGCCTTGGATCAACTTATCCACATCCCACCAGGGGCAGCAATATCCTAGACCTGGTCATTACCAACATGGTCAACCGGTGTTCCACACCAGAGTTGAATTCCTCGTCAGATCCAACCACAAGCAAATCACCCTAGACATCCACATCCCAGCCCCACCCCCATTAGGGAAACCACCTTAAAAAATTTCTTCAAAGCCAACTTCACGCTTCTTGAGAAAGAAGTGGCAAACTTCACGACACCTATGCTGATGGACACTAGAGATACGACTGTTGAATCCTATACAATTGCACTTTATAAGCTCTTACACGAGTGCATGGATCGTGCAATCCCTAACAGAACCAAGATGCTATCCTCCAAAAAAAGGAAGCCAGTCTGGTGGTCCCCTGCTATAAACAAACTCTACAATAGAAGAAACTGTTGCAAAAAAGAGTAAAATCCCATGATTGGAGGAACTCCGTGGTCAGCCTCATTAAGAAGCTGAGATCCCTCATAAAATCCTGCAAAGCTAGTTACGAAAACAAAATCACCACTGATTCTATAGCTATGTCAAGAATCTCAATGGCAACACTCAGATCTGCTCTGAGTTGCAGCACAATGGCACTAAATATACAGAACCAACTGATATTGCCAACATCCTGGCAGATAGGTTCAGTGCTAACTTTACCCCTCTCTCATCCCCTAAAGGGCCCATCTCTATACTGGAAGAATGCAAAGTACCTGTAATCATGGCTGCACAGGTAAAAAACACACTCTCCAAAGCCAAGAACACAGCATCCATGGAACCTGACAACATCCCAAGCTACAGAACGAACTGGCACCCCACCCAAGTACCATGTTCAATCATAGCCTCACCTAAGGCTTTGTGCCCATTGAATGGTGCACAGCAACAGTTATCCCACTCCACAAAGGGGGAGCCACCACGGACCCCAGGAACTACCACCCCATTAGCCTGACTAGCCTGGTCTGCAAGGCTATGGAGCATATCATCATGGAACTTATAAACAATGACATGGGTAATCTCCAAACTCTGGAAATTACCCAGCTTGGGTTTGTAAAAGGCAGACCATGTCTCCTAAATCAAATAGACTTCTTTGAAGCGGTCACCAAAGCTGTAGATGAGGGTAAGGTGGTACACACAGCCTATCTAGATCTCGCCAAGGCTTTCGACACCATCCCCCACTCTGGAATTATAGACAAACTCACTAAACTAGGTATAAATCCCTATGTCACAAGAGGGGTTGCCAACTGGCTCACTGACTGAAACCACACTGTGAAAGTAGCAGACTCTAAATCCAACTTCAGACCAGTGACAAGTGGAGTACCACAGGATTCAGTCCTAGGTCCTCTCCTGTTTGGTATCTATATCTCTGAAGTACAGGCTAACACAGAAAGTCTTTGGCTAACAAAGTTTGCAGATGACTGCAAACTAGGAGCCATAATCAAATATCCTAACGATGTGGACATCCTACAAAAGGGCCTCACTGAGACAGATGCCTGGTGTCAAAGCCATGATCTCAAGCTCAATGCCAAAAAGTGCATTGTCATCCCTTTTGGTAAAAACTCTGTACCCATGAACTACTACATAGGCAGTAGTCTACTTAACACCGAAAGTGTGATAAGAGACCTTGGGACACGGGTGGACAGTAGTCTCTCCTTTGATAATCACATTGCCACAGTAGTCAGGAAATCCTTCTAAGTGGCACACCTCATCACAAAAGGTTTCTCATCCAGGAAAAAAGAGATCATTGTTCCCCTCTACTCATCACTCATTAGACCCATTATAGAGTACAACACCCCTTTTGGTATGTACCTCACAAGACATCTACAACTGGAAAGGCCACAGAAATACCTCACAAAGAGGATTACCAGCCTCAAACAGATGCCCTACGCAGACCATCTCAATAAACTCCAGCTTTACTCTGTTGCATATCGCCTACTCAGAGGCGATCTCTGCCTAACATACAAAGCTATGTCAAACCCAGAGCTGTTGGTCATGCTCCATGTAAAGAAATCCCAATCCCTCTGAGCTACACTCTCTAGGGACCTAATCCTTGTCACCACAGTAAACAGAACATGCTGGAGGGATAGATTCCTATCTCAGAGACTTCCCATACTCTGGAACAAACTACCTATCTATATCAAGCAAAACTCCTCATTAGCACTCTTCAAGAAAAATCTTGATGATTGGATGGGAGATACGAAATTTACCCCAGGGATCACTTCTGTGGCTCTGCTTGACAGGGGCACAGGAAAATATTTTTTTGGGGTGGTAAAAGCCAGGGTACCGTTTGGCTAGGCTTATATAGGCCCTAGGGCCAATAGCCTAGTACCTACCTATGAACAGATGTGCATAATCAGTATTAGGAATAAGCACACCATTATCAGACTTTCTTGAGGTTTGGGATGTACAGAAAGAAGACATTTGTTAACAGCTGTTAGCATAGAGTGCAGATTTTTCTGTGACCCTGTCCACACGAAGGAAGAAACACTGACTTTTACTGAGAAACCCTCCATGGTATTTTATGGACTAGACAATTGCTTCTGTAAGAAATGTGACTGCCCAGCATAGGAATTATGGACTTTGCTCCGTCTACCAGAGGGCCAAAAGAGCATTGCCTCTGTATAATCAGTGTTAGCAGTGAGTTTTTGTAAATCATAGATATTATAGCATTTGTGTAGAAAGGAATATATAGTAACTGACTTTGCAATATATTGCCTGTTTTCTTTTTCTAAGGAGGTGCTTGTATCTGACATGGCTGTACCTTCTGGTGAAGTTGCTAATTAAATATATGTGGGAGATATAATTTGCTATGAACTATATACCATTGTGTAAGCTATATTACAGTACTCTGCAATTTCTCTGCAAATTTATACTTAAAACATTTCAAAGTGTACCAATTTGCATTGTTTCAAAATAATATATAAGGTACAGTTTGTCCAGCAAATGTTTACTGTCTGCATTCCACAAGTACAAGAATGTGTTTGAAATTGCATCCTCCTCATTTTGCCCTAATTCAAGAGTATGTTATTTTGGAATCCGGCCCCAAGTATAACTTAAGCCTTTCCCTGAAGAGATTTCAACCACTGAATTGTGATGTAAGGAATGTAGGTCATTGACCAAATTCTACACTGAAAGCTGTCACCAAGAACAAGAATGGATAATTCTGTGTAGTGGTGTATGGCCAAATGAGTTCCATTATTGAAGATGTAGGTCACTAACGTTTTGTAAGGTTGACTTATTTTCTTTGGTTAGTTTTCCTTAAAGTCCATTGCAACAAAATGTTATTATTGGAAACAATTTTATCTTGACAAGGAACTAGTGAATTCAGTTGCTTATTAGCCTTACTGTAGGACTATGTTTTTTTGCAACATATCATTTGCAGATGAGGGAGTAGAAAATGACCCTAGCATTTATTTGATAGCACTAAATGTAACTGAGCTAGAAAAGGAAAGCAAAACTGATCAGGCAGGACAACAAGGTTTTCAGCAAGACTGATCTGTTTTAAGGGCGCCATCCCAAGAAAGCTAGTGATCTCCTGTAAGTTCCATGTAGATATGTTGTGGGTAAAGATGGGGAAGGTGAAAAGTACAGTTATGACCAGCTCTGTGATGCAGACATTTTTGTTCTGATTACGACCCAGGCGACCCACCATAATGTCCTGTATACTGAGCTAGTCATCAAAGGAGGGCTGCGAATTAGTGGCTGATGCAGGTTGACTCATCCCTTGCAGGGGTGTTGTCGGAGTCCTACTGCAAGACTTCCATCTGAAGCAAGCCAGGCACAGCAGCTGCTGTAGTTCAGGACTTAAGGGAGTACATGCTCAATGTGTAAGCACTCTACCTGGAAACTGCAGGTTTGTGGAAGGATGCACTCAAGCTCGATCCAGCACAGTATGCATCACAGCATTCTTCCCAGCCGATGTAAGGTGTTAGGTGCATGCAGAACATCTCCTCAACCCTATGGATGATGGACTAGATCCACAGCTCATTATTTCTTCCCCCATTGTCTTTGGATTCTAATAGGTTTGAAAACTAATCGGACATATAGGGAGTAAAAGCTTAGTGGTAACGGGCAACCAGCAAAATAAATAAATAAAAATGTGCTCACCTATAACTCTTTTGTACTAGATACCTAGAGGACAGAAATCAGGTTACTGTGTAACTTTATTAGGAATTTGATCATGTTAAATAAGTGTGACATACCCCTGATTTGTAATGATAAAAAAAGGCTTGCAATGACAGCAATATAGCCAGGATAAATCCAGACTTTGGGTAGAGGCTGCAATACTGAAAAGGACATCACTTAAACTGTGCAAAAGGCACCCTTTAGATAATCAGTTCATATTTTTATATGCAAAATAGTGTTTCTTTTATTTGCTGTCTATTCATATAAAGCAGACAGATCAGAATAATTCTGCTTTTCTTTAGACATTTCTCTTTCTAGACCTTCAAGAGTCCTAGTTTTCAATTAACATGGGAGAATTTGTATAGTAAGCAAATTAGTTGTCTAACATGAACTTAAAAAGTTTTTTTTTTTTTTTAATAAACTGTAGTTTGTCATTCTTCTTTTCTATGGCAGTTACAGTGGAGGGCTATACTTTGCAGCAGAGGCACAATAAGATGAGCTAACATCCGAGTGTGGTTTATAAAAGCTTTCCCTCTGGATGTGAGCCTATTTCCCTCCAGTTTACTTCCAACCAGCACTGATAATGAGATATCCTAAGATGTCTAGTGGAGGAAAAAGAACTGCAAATTAGTAAAAACAGTGTGCAGTAACCTTTGCAGTGTATCCCACAATGCATAGCAAACAACACTTTCACAAATAAGGAAAGATCTTCTCACTTTGTTGTGGACATCTAGTTACAAGCGGTTTCATGACAAGTAGCAATTTCTTCCTGAGTAGAAAGTAGAAATGTCTGTTGACACATGCTAATTATTGTAACACTGAAAAAAATTCATGAAATTACAACTTTGAAGGTTATACCGCACACTCCTTTGTATGAAAGTACATGGGAACACTGCAGATAACTTGACCACGTAAGATTATCACCTTTTACAGCTCTGCAGCCCATCTGATTCCGGAATTTAGCTGTGACAGTTCCAGTACTAGGATATAGTATGCTGGGACTTTCAAAGATGTACAGCTGAGATGGAAGAAGAAAACTAGCAGTTATTTACTCCTTAAACAGACTCTCTTTTTTGCCTTTGGTTTCCTTAATTAGAGTTAACATCCTAAGCTGGCTCCACCCCTTTGAATGAGAGCTACATGCCCATATACTCAACAAATCTCAATATGCAGTACAACTGTTCTGAACTCAGCTGTGGCTACTTAATATTTAGGCTGCAATATGTGTGATGAATGCATTGTGCTCCAGTAGTGTGTGTGTGTGTATGTCAGAGTGTGTCTAGATAGATATTTACTGTACATTTTTAGATACATGCATTTCCCAAATAAAAGATGAAAGGTTAAAGAACTTAAGCACATTTCAGGGAAATTGATTATTTAAATGGCAAAAATTACAATTTCTACTTGCAATACTGGCTTATGTCAGCTGAGCTCATAGTGTCCTGATGCAAAATACTTTATTATACGGTCATGAAATTCACATATCCTTAGCTCTCAGGTTATTAGGCTTCCCTTCCCACTTTAAATAACTGTAATTTCAAACAAATGACTATTGTTATGTGCTGAAAAACTCTGTTAAGTTTTTGCTAATGCAGCAAAAAAGGTGTATGAGGACAGGATCTACTCCAAGCAGGAGGATTAATGAAAATAAAATGTGTTCTGCCAAAAACAGATTAACCTAATAGTTAAATCTAGAGAAATGCATTACTCTGTATTAGCAAAATGTAACATAGTGTGGTTCTTCAAATCATGAAAATTTGGATTCTGCAGTGAAAAAGGCAAATGTAAAAATCTCAGTAATTCTGTTATATCCATTTTAGAGATATATATTTATAAAGAATAGAAGTGAATGAGAAAATATAAATTATATTTATAAGAAAGAATATATTTACCACTAAAATATCGTACTCTACATAAAGCTGAAGCATTTTGGCTGATAGAATTTTGCTACAATACATGTTTTATTTTATTATATTCCTAGAAATTTTGTCTAAAGGAGGAGGATTTCTTGGAGGCATTATCCAATTTTACTTCTGACAAAATCTCAGCTTTGTGCTTCTATAGTACAGACTCCTGTGGTTAACTGTTCTAAAAATAAAATACATTCCCAGTAAAGAATAATATTTTCTTGGATCTCTTCTGAATGAGCATTTCTTTTTGTCATTTTAATCTCATACCTTTTTTCTGCAGGCCTCCACCAATACACAGAGCTCAAAATATCACAACGCACATTCAGATTTCATTTGCACATTTAACACGTTTCACTGAGCTGTAACTGTTGGCCAAAGCCAGGCAATTTCAGATATGCAGTGGATACAGCTATACAAAGGGATTTTGTATAAAAGGGCATATATCAAAATATGAAAATAATTAAGTAAAAATGAGCCTCATTTTTAGCAAGCATGTTATATATTTTCTTAGTGCTTACTTTTTTCTAGAATGATCTTTAACTAGTAAGCTTATCCATTAAAGGTGTTTTCATCTTATTTATATCATCTAGTGATTTTTGTAACTGTATTTTATATGCTTTTTCACATCTCATGATTTTTTTAATGACAGTAAAATAGAAACTAAAGGGAGACAGAAAAATGTTTCCTTTCTATGAAGTCTACTGTGTTCCTACTCACACATTTTGGGGTGAGAATCTCAAAGCTGTTTACAAAATGCATATAATGCATGTCTGTTTCAGTTGCTTGCATAAATGTTGCCCTTCATTCTCATTTTTGGTTGTATTTTTTTTTTATTAAAACCAGCAATAACAATACAACAGCAGTTATGTGATTCCATTCAAATACTAGGTTATGGTATACAATTCCACTCTATCCTACCATATCATGTTATTACCATATTACTATTCTCTTATATAAAATTTAATACTAAATTCAGTGCTAGTGTATACAACATAAAAATTATGTATTCTCCTGAGACAGACAGATGCCACACACTTCAATTCTCAAATTAGGTTTCCTTTCTTCATCTTTAATATCCCTAACCTTCACATTTGATGAGCTCACCAATAATCCCTGTTTCTTCTAGTAATTCCTTTAACTTACCCTTCACTTCCATCCAATAGTCCCACCTCTTAAGATGAAAGCTACTCCAGTTCCCTTTTAAAGTCTGTGTAATGGACCGGACATCATTTTTAACTGGACTAATGACCTTAAAGTTTACAGCTATAGCTCAGCTGCATTAACATGACTATGCATCGCTATCTTCTAAAGGTCCTACTTTTATCCCTTCTAGGTCGGGTAATATGGCCTGAACTACAGTAGATCTTAAAATCTTTACTAGGAAGTTAAATCTCAGCATTATCTTTAATTATGTTAATACTATTTTAGGTGAGAATGATGTTTGCAAAAAATCTAGTTTATTTAATCCCCCCTCTTAATTCAGTTAGTGCATTGTATGAAAAAAAACTTGTGAATATGATTTGAGGCAAATGTTTAAGAAAAAATCACAACAGGGATATAATAATTTGTCTAGTCATGAATGGGATTTATTTAACGAGGTTAGTAATAACTATGCAATCAGATGCATGAAACCCAACAAAGGTGGGGGGATTGTAGTAATGGATAGAATTGACTATGTAAGAAAGATGGAAAGTATTTCATTTGCAGATCAATATGAACAAAGTAGTAGGAACCAACTGAGCATCGAATATGCAAAAATTGATGGGGCCCTTTATGTCTTATTGCTTGATGACCTTCTTTGTATAGATAAATGCAATTACATCAAAAATTATTTTCCCAGGATTCCATCCATATTTGTATGCCTAAAATTCAAAATGACTTGGAAAATCCCGCCTACAACCCATAGTTCACGCAAATGGCTCCAAAACCTATAGATTAGATAGATTTATTGACAGAAAACTAAAACATATCCTTGATAATGAAATGTATATCTACAAAGATTCCTGGGATTTTTTTGTCCATAGTCCCTAGAAATATAAGAAACAGGCTTATATTAGTGATAGATATAAAGGATTTGTTTACAGTTATACAACACGATACTGGATTTAATGGTTTATGCTATATTTAACTAAACACACCAATTTGGAGGATGACACAGTGAAGTGTCTCACTAGTTTGATGGAGATTGTTTTGAACTCCAATTTTATATGGCTTGAAGGTATTATATACAAGCAGGTACAGGGTGTGACAATGTGGTTCACCTATGCCCTCATTGTTGCGAATATTGTATTGGCATACTGGAATGCAGTTGTGTTTAATAGTCCTTTTTCAGGGTCGTGGAGCCTGTATGGGTGTTACTTTGAAAACATTATATTGTTTAGGAGTGATTCAGATGTCAGGTTAGAGAAATTTTTCTTCTATGTAAACAATACTACAGATTTTTTTATGTTTATTATGACAATCTTTTGAGAGTATTAACTGTATTGGTGGTCAACTTAAAATTGAATCTGTGAATTGTTGCTTTATGTCAGCTTTGTACAGAACACTCAACTATTCCAACTCTTTATTACATTTTAAAGTTGGCACCTGTTTCAGCAAAAGAAAAGCACTGGTGAAAGGGAAAATGGTGTGGCTAGCATGAATGGTGTTAGATACAGAATCGTTTTTAGAAGAATGTGTAACTTTGAAAGATATGTTGTTGAATAGAGGTTACCCCCTAGAACTTCTTGAAAGGGATTTTCAAGAAGTATACCAAAAAAGGAATGATTCTGTTTATATTCCTCTGTTGGGGATGAACAATGAGCTTACAAAGACAAGTGTAGCTAATGATACCCATTTTAGTAAGGGTTGTATTTAACTTACAACCAAGAGGGTAGGTCAGTTAAAGAAATAATGTTTGCAAATTGGAAAATTTTGGCAATGTATTAACCAACTATTACTCTTAGGAGAGAGAGGGATATTAAAAACTACTTGGAATATCAAACAAGTGTTGAATTAGGTAGGCACAAGGATCCAAGGATGTCCAAATGTGGAAGATGTTCAAGTTGGCCCCTACATTTTCGTGGGTGAATTTATAAGAATTACAGGGTATGGTAAGATTCAATGCCCTTCTCATTGTAATGGTAGGACAGACAAGGTTGTATACATTGCAATTTGAGCAAAAATGTCCCTCTTTCTATGTGTGCAAGACTGAGAGGGCATTGAAGGACAGAGTATATGAACACCTGAGGGATGTAAAAAGGGGAGACACTAGCAACTCCAAAGATGGAACATATTTTTCATTAATGAGTCTATTTATTAGTGAGATTGGGTAAGCAATGGCTTTTGATGCAAGTTGTAGGTATTTGGCTGAGAGGCTGTCGGCTGCAAGGGTAGTAGGTTTGAGTTTAACTAGTAGTTTTTGGATGGTTGATATAGATACTGATTTAAGTGAAAAGGTGGTGGTTATTTGATCTTTGAGGATTGGTGGGGGGTTTGTATCATTTGAGTTTCAGTATGGAGGAGGTGAAATAGCTATTAAAGTTGGAAGCTATATCTAGACTAGTGCCTTGTATATTTGGTGGTGGTATGGTGGTTTTTCTGGGTTGGAGGGTATTGTTTACTGCAGCCCAGAATTTCTGTGGGTTGTTACTATATTTACTTGGTAGTGATATAGAGTGATTTTGTTTGTTGATTTTAACCTGCTTTTTTGCCTTATTTCTAAGTTCTAAAAAGGTTTGTCTAGTTTTGGGTATTTTATGTTGTTGCCAGTTTTTCCATGTTTTATCCCTTTGTTTTAGTAGGGCTTTTGTGGATTTCTGTAACCAGTGGGGCAAGATTACTGCACATTCTAATTGTTTTGATTGGCGCTAATTGGTTTAGGATCATTAGGAATGTGGAGTTAAAGTATTTTACTGCCATGTCTAGGGGGAGGATTTTGATGGGAGCCCAGTTATAGGTTTTTAAGGTTTGTGCGAACATGTCTGAGGGGAAGTTTTTACGAGAGCGGGTTTGAAGCATAGAGGGTGGATTGTTGTATTTAAGTTTGTGTTGAAGGATAGATATTGTGTTGTGGTCACTGAGAGAATTGGGTAGTGTCCCACATTGGTGGGCAGTGTTGGCTTGGTTAATGAGGGTCCAGTCTAATATGAATTCTGTATTGGTGGTCTTGTCTGTATGTGTGGGAATATGGATTAGTTGGGTGAAGTTATATAGGTTAATGTGGTTGGTGGGTGTTTGAGTGGATGGAGTTCCAGTCGATGTTGACATCTCTTAGAACTATGGTTTCTTGAGGGAGGGTGTGGGAAGCCCAGTGGACTGTTGATTCTAGGCTATTAATATTGTCACCTGATGGGATGTAGATTCCTAGTAGGTTTAGTTGATAAGATAATGATATTCTGTTTAGTATAAACAGCAACCTTACTCTAGTAATGGATACATTCAGTGTGATGTTCTTTGTATTTCACTGTTAGTCATTACATTTGGGTAATCTGCTTGCAGGTTGCCCTCAGTCGGCCTGATTAACAAAGTCTTGGGTCCTGTATCAGTTGCTGTCCCTTCTTCCATGAAGCCAGGTTGTCAGGGGAATAAAACATGCAGCCGATGCCATTACATCAGTCTTTCTTGCCGTGTGGTGCCCAAATCAGAAGCATTTCGCAAGTGCCGGTCGGCCGACACCTGAAATTTTCATTTTCAAGTTTCAGAACCGAAATCTTCAACTAAAAGCTGAGTACCCCACTGAGGAAACTTTTTCTTGCTCCTTCCTGATGTCAGTAAAAGTTAATAATTGCATTACTTGTGGAAAGCAAATACCTCACAAAGATTTTCATTCTTACTGTATTCCTTGTCTAGGCCCTGACCACGATGTACCTTGTTGCAGGTTTTGTGCTTTATTTAATCAGCGCACTGTCCGTCATCAGTATATTTTTGCCTCTAAATATTTTGGATCTTGGTTTAATTATCCAGAAATGTCATCGCTTAGCCAGCCGACTACCAGAATTCTGAAAAAAATCAAAGATAACGAAAGAGACTGGCCGCCGAGGTTCAAAACTGCCGATGACGCTTCTTCTAAGCCAGTCGCCAATTCGCCGGTACTCAGTGAGGTGCTTTTGCAGCCCCTGATAACCTGCTACTTCTGATTTGCAGGCCTCTACTGAGACCCATTCAGAGTCAGGTATGCCACGAGATACTTCAACTATGAAACCCGCGGATGTCTCTACCTTGGATGGGTCCAGAGCCGCTGTGCAGGCACCAGCTTCTGAGGGTGTATTCAGGCGTACGGACTTGGCATATTAAATCGACACCTCCTTCATTAATAAGGCCTAAATCTCGATCCATGTCTAAAAAACTGATGCCTAGGCCACATGCTCAGGCCTCTATGCCTAAACAAAAAATGATAAAAATGGCTGAAGATCTAATAACTCTAATCAGGGTAGTCAACCCCCACCCTCTAAGAGGCCTAGGGCTGAGCTTGATTATGAATCTTCTGATCAGGATTCTGTTTTTTCTGATTCCTCTGATGACCTGGATTTGCCCTTACCTACTTATGAGGATTCTGATGCAGAGGACTCTATTCGCTCCGCTTCCCCTCCTGAGGATTTTTCTTTCGGGGAAACCTTACATACTCTGAGGGAGCATTTTCACTGGGAAAGCCAGGAATTTTCTGATTCAAAAAAGAGGCTTAGGGATTTCCTTCTCCTACCTCAGCATAGGCCTTTGGCTATTCCTCCTGTACTAAACATTGTTGATGATGCTTTCTTGGAATCCAGTTTGGCACCCAAATTCCCTGCCTCCTGCTCCCAGTAAACCAGACAGATACTGCAGGGTCCCTGAGTCCCATAAGTTCATTTTCAAAAATCCTTTTGCAGATCCAGAGATTATTTCACAGGGGCCCAAGGGCATTAAGGCTTCTAATGCTAAAAATCCTACCCCTTCTAATAGAGACTCCAGGGTGCTGGATAGATGGGGTAAAAAGGTTTATACTTCAACAACCTTGGCAATAAGAGCTTTAAACTGCCAATTTCATATGTTAAAATATCAGCAACATGTTATTGGACTACTTAAACAGAAAATTATGTTGATTCCTGACTGTGTGGAAAATAAAGACTTACATGATTTAATGCATTCTGTTGAACAAGTTGGAAAACATACTTTGCAATGTGGTTTTGATTCTGTACAGGCCTCTTGCAGGGCTGCTGTTACTGGGTCTGTGCTTAGAAGGCATACTTGGCTTAAAGAGCAATCTTTGCCTGATCGTGTTAAAGCTAGATTGTTGGATGCTCCTTTAAATCAGGACCACCTGTTTGGCAATAAGGCTGAAGAAGTTCTTAAAAAGATGGAAGATAAAGCTAAATCTATGCAAACTGTTATTTTTACAAGTTCAGCCTCCTAGATTTAGTAGACACTGGCCTTCTAAGAATTGGTCCTTTCCAGCCCCTTCCAGGTCTTCACAAGCCAAACCCAGACACAGCAAAAACCTCAGGTTTTAGTCCCAGGGGACACACAGAACTAAGCAGTGAGGAGTCTCCACTTCCAAATCTGGGAGTAATAAGACTCCTTCCTATGGTAAACTGTCTCAATGATTTTCTTTTAAAATTTCCAAGCACTTATCAACTGACTGCCCCTTTGGGGGGAAAGATTGCTCTTCATGCAAAGAATTGGGAACTCATCACCCAGGATAAATGGGTTTTAAATATAGTGTCCCAGGGATACATATTTCACTTCCACACGTTGCCAACACCAACCGAGTGGCCGGACCTATCCCCAAATCAGTCTGCAGAGGCCCAAAAACAAGAACTTTCTCTCTTAAGCATGGGGACTATTCAACTGGTACCAGAAGAGGAAATGGGACAAGGTTTCTACTCCAGACTTTTCCTGGTACCCAGAAAAGACAATTCCTGGCATCCTATCCTGGACCTGTCTACTCTAAACACCTTTCTGGAGATTCCAAAATTCAAGATGCTGACTCTTCACCAATTACTTCCTATGCTAGGCAAAGAAGCCTGGTTGGCAACACTAGATCTAAACGAAGCATTACGTGCACATCCCAATCAGGGAATCTTGCAGAAAATACCTACACTTCAAAGCAGGCTACACGCAATTTCGACGATAGTATCATTGAAGGATTGAATGGTAAAGTCCTATTTTTTAGGGGTGTGGGCTTTTTGGGAACAGACTGGCAGTTTTTTTTTTGGGTTCAGGGCAAGATCAGTTCTCTACACTGCGCTATGGCTTATCTACTGCTCCCGGGGTATTCACAAAGTGCCTAGCTCCAGTGATTGCATTTTGCAGGAAAGGAAGTATCCAAATATACCCATATCTGGATGATTGCCTAATTCAGGCAGAAAGCCAGGACTTACTTTTGAATCCTCTGGCATTTGTAAAAAGAGTTTTAACTTGTCTGGGGTACACCATAAACAAACATAATCACAACTGGTACCCTGTCAACAAATTAAATTCCTGGGAGCAAGCTTGAATAGAACTTCCCAGATGGCTTACCTCACGCCAGAAAAGCAAACTCATTTGACAACCTACTTCAAACAAGTGGCCACAAAAACCCTGTTATCTGCAAGACAAATACTGCAAGCTTTGGGGTTCATGGCCTCCTGCATTCTTCTAATTCCATATGCAAGACTGCATATGAGAAAACTACAGTGGTATCTAAAAAGTATATGGCGTCAACATTCTCACAGCCTAGAAACAATGATTCCTATCATACCTTGCCTATGCCTAGATTTCCTTTGGTGGGCTGCCACCAAAACAAGGGACTACCTTTCACACCACCCCCTGCCACCCAAACCCTAACAACAGATGCACCAGACTATGCATGGGGGCTCACCTGGCAGGAAAGTGCATTTGGGGCAAATGGAACCCAAGTCTAATGCACCTGCATATCAATCGAAAAGAAATGTTAGCTGTACAGAATGCTCTGATGTCCTGGAAGATTGTAGCCCTTGAAGGCTAACTAATGGTAAAGATGGACAACACCATAGTTATGTGGTACATAAACAAGCAGGGGGGTACACATTCTTACCACCCTCTGCAGACTAGCCATGGCATTGTGGAACACAGCCTTGAGCTACCAAGTGCACTTACAAGCTCAATTTCTGCCAGGAAAGTTAAATACACCGGCAGACAGACTAAGCAGAAACCTTACGGACCCACACGAGTGAAAATGAACGAAGGATTTTCAGCATGTTGACAAGAGAATGGGGGAGCCTGGATATAGACCTGTTTGCCTCCCCCCAGAACTACCAATTGGACAAACGTTGCACAAGGACCCCCCACAAACAAGCCTGGAAAGTGGATGCTCTGTCCTTCAGCTGGAAAAACCTGTCAGTCTATGCCTTCCCCCCGCTGCCTCTGCTCTCCAAAGTACTACTAAGAGTCAAACAGGACAAACCAAGGATGATTTTGATTGCTCCAGACTGGCCGCGCCAACACTGGTACCCCCTCCTGCGCAGTGTGTCATGGTTATCTCGATGGCACCTGCCACAGACTCCTTCCCTGCTCTCTCAGCAGGAGAAGCAGATTCTGCACCCTCAGCTTCCAACACTGAACCTTGCAGCCTGGCTAATTACTTAAATTCTAACTTGCCATCCCTCAGCAAACCTGTGATGGATGTCATCTTAGAGGCAAGGAGGCCTAGTACTAGAATATTTTATGCTGAAAAATGGAAAAGATTCTGTGCCTGGAACCAATCTCAAGGGATGAGCACAGCAGCACCCAATTTACCTTAGATTTTACAATACTTAACTGAGATGCTTCACAAGGGCCTGTCTTTTTCCTCCATTAAAATCCATGCCTCAGTCATTTCAGCTCATTATAACACAGAACCCTCCCCTCTTCTCTCATCCAATGCTCAAGCAGTACCTCAGAGGGGCCAAAAACTTGAGACCAACCAGGAGAGCACCAACCCCAACTTTGTATTGAAGAAACTCACTCTCCCTCCTTTTGAGCCAGCTGCTACTGCAGACTTAAAAAAATTCTTTCTTGGAAAACAGCTTTCCTTTTAGCAATCACTTCAGCTAGAATGGTATCTGAATTACAGGCCCTTATGGCAGTGGAGTCTTTCATCATGTTTCATGCAGACAGGGTATCACTCAGGACCAATCCATCCTTCGTGCCCAAGGTGGTATCCAGTGTGGCTCTAAATCAGTCCATTTATTTGCCAACCTTCTTTCTCAGTCTACAGAACAAAGGGGAACAGATTCTGCATTTCTGGATGTGCACAGACAACTTAGATTCTACTTAGACAGGACTAAACCTCAAAGAAAACCTGAACAACTGCTTGTAGCATTTGCTGCGGGGGCAGAGGGGAAGGCTATTTCAAAACAAACCATTTCTAACTGGATAAGCCATTGCATTAATTTCTGCTACAAGCACCATGGAAAACCTATCCCCCAGGGGATCAGACCTCACTCCACCAGGGCTGCGCCTACTTCTACAGCCTTTCTCAGAGGTGTTTCTATCAGGGACATCCTAGAAGCTGCTACCTGGAATTCTGTACATATTTTCACCAGGCATTACCATTTGCCAATTTTTTCTAAATCCAGAGCTGGCTTTGCCACTGCAATCTTGCAGGGCCTTATAGCTGCTCCTAATGTTATCTAAACTCCTTCTCCCAACCATAGCTTTGGGAATCTACCCAAATGTAATGACTGCAACAGTGAAACATGAAGAACATAGTACAGTTGTGTACACTTACCATAAATGTAGATGTTAGAGTGTATTCACTGTTGCAGTCCTGGTTACCCTCCCTCCTTCCCCCAACTTCTTTTGGCTATACCTCTACTTTCCTTTACTATGCTTAAAAGCCTTTTGTGTATTTGCTTTTTTGTTGGAGGTATCCCTTTGTGTTTTTATGTTTAATTGCTCCACATTAGGGGGACATCTGGGGCAAGAAAAACTGATGTAATGGTGTCAACCGCATGTTTTATACCCCTGACGACCTGAAGTCATGGAAAAAAGGGACAGCAACCAACGCAGGACCCAAGACTTTGTTAATCAGGCTGACTGAGGGAAACCTGGAAGCAGATTACCCAAATGTAATGACTGCAACAGTGAATACACTCGAACATCTACATTTATGGTAAGTGAACACCCCTGTACTTTTCAACTACATTAAGGCATCAGTCTTTTATTAGTACCTATGTCTGGTCTTTAACTTGGACATGTTAAACCCATTAATTGCAGGAAGGAAGTGTAATCTTTTATCATGGAAGCACAGATTTGTAGTGGGCAAGCCTCGTGTTTCTTTTGCAGGCAGTGATTATCAGTGATGTTGGGAGTATTTAGAGAGAACTGAATTGGAATATAATTCCTTGTTATGTCTGTGCAATATCATATCAAAATAAATATATTTATATGTTTTAATTCCCTCAATGTACACAGTTTCTGGGATTCTTAATAAAACAGAGCTTCCTTAGTTTTCACTGTAAAAATATGTTCTGCCCATTGAGCTTATGCAGGTTATACCATAAATGTAGAGTCCTTAATTGCAAACCATAGTTTATTGGTCATAGGCATGAATAATGATTATTAAAATAGATGATTTCAGTTGATCTTGAGGTTGTGAACCAGTGTTTTATTGAGAACTACCAGTCATCCATGCTTGATAAGATTGATAAGTAGCTGTGTTCAGTAGAATAAATAGACTTGGTTTCTGACAACATGGAGGCTGAAGAAAAGGCCACAGTTCCTGCATAGGTATTTATAGCACAGAATATTAATAGAGACCAAGAACCAGTGCCTTTAAAAGAGTTGATGCTAGAGATCAGGGGAAAAAATATTTGACAACTTTATAATCCTGACAAAAAGAAGGAGAAGGGGAGATTGTTAAAGCCATGCACTCAGAACCACCACTGAGGAAATTCAGAGAAGCTATGTTGACTTAACAGAACAGAATCTGCACTTCCAAATGGAAGGTGAAATTATGAAAAATAAATTAGTTCTTGAAGAGAGAGTTTGATGGAAAAACACTGTAATAAATTTGAATTCACTATAACATCGCTTAACAACATGGTCATTAATTTTGAAACACACACTGAGCTTCTTGGGACAGTTATAGATGATCAACTCAAATTTGACCACCATGTCCACCACTGTATAAAGAAGACCCAGCAAATACTTGGTTTACTCTACAGAAATAAAAAGTTCCTAACAAAAGACTGTTGTATCTCTCTTGCCTATGCCTATCTCCTCCCTAGTCTCCTCTATAGCCCACCAATACTAACTAACTTAAATACTAATCTAC
This sequence comes from Protopterus annectens, assembly GCF_019279795.1. Taxonomy (NCBI): domain Eukaryota; kingdom Metazoa; phylum Chordata; order Ceratodontiformes; family Protopteridae; genus Protopterus; species Protopterus annectens. Next base: position 510,538,100 of record NC_056748.1, read on the forward strand.
TAGCTAAACTTGAAGCCACCTACTACAAAATAGTAAGGTTTGCAACTAATCAGACCTCTTACTCTCATCCCTGTTAGTCTCTTAAGGCTTTAAATTGGTTAGAGTTCCCCAGGCAACTACTATCCTGTCAACTTCTTCTCATACATTCCATCCTTTATAAGTCCTCCTCCTGCCCAGACATCTCCTGTGTTATCTTCTACACCCCGCTGACCAACAACACTTGGATATATATAAACCTAAAAGATCAATAGGCCAAACCTATATAGCTACACCCCTGCCCTATCCTGGAATAAGCTTCCCTTGAGCATCAGAAAAAATAACACACACACACACACATACACGAATTCAAAAAACCTCTCAAAGAATGTTTACACTTGGACATCTCATTGTAAAAACCCTGCTTGAACTTCCTTCACCTAACACCCTCAGATCTCAATCTTCCTACCTGTCTAACTTCAACCTCATTGCTACTGTTTTCTCTGCTTCCTCTAAGTTGCTCTACTTCTTGCTCCCACAATTTTTCTCAACGGTGTGCTCCTGCTCTTCCTACCTCTATCACCTTACACCTTCTTTCTAAACTTCTGGACCTTTCCAAACTCTGAATTTCATATCTCTATCTTTTTTCCCCTTCATTGTATATGTAAACTGGTATCTTGTAAAGCTTCTGTACTACTTTCAGAAACTCTGTACATTGTTAATTACTTATTTTTATTTTAATTAATTAATTTATTTATTTAATACTTGTTTAGCGGGAAAGTCCAACTTTGAACACGCCAGTTTTCAATGGATACCCAGGGAGAAACGTTCCATATGCATGTCTGTAACGTGGAAGGAAACCAGACCACCTGGAGGAAACCCACACAAACACAGAGAGGACTTGCAGTCTCTGTACAGAAGACACCCCAACCAAGAATCAAATTAGAGAACCTTTTGCTGTGAGGCAACAACACAAACTACTGGACCACTGTGCTGTCCCCTGCATTATTGTTTGTAAGCAAGTGTATTCAACACTACATTCTTTCTGCAAGGTTGTAATTTTTGTACAAACTGTTTATTTTTGTAAAATTGCTGTGTTCTGTTGTGGAGTGTTTCTCCGTGGGCCTCCACAGCTCTGGGCCTCCACTGAAAAGGGGCTGTAGCTCAGTCAGATATTTCTGGTTAACAAATGTCAAATAAATACAGAAATATATGGGACTTGTATTGAGCAGGATCACAATACAGCAGGGACTGGGGAATTGCTCCTTTCCTACTGTAGTTTGAACTCAAAGTTGGCATATATGATTAACAGGGGGTATGACGGTTCAGACAGGCTTGTGCCCCTCCAAAAAAAAACAGGTATTTTGTGTCTTGTTTTGTGTTCTTTGCTTTGGTTGTTTGAGCATTTCGGCTCAATATTGTGATTTTCACTCATATGAGAGTTTGATTATGTGACAGGGAGCCGTGTGTGTGTGTGTGTGTGTGTATATATATATGTGTATATATATATATATATATATATATATATAGTTCTGGGTCATAACATCGACACCGACTTCACCAACGCAAAAACACCGACACAGACATCATCGACACTACAATCATGGACATTTAACAGGTAAGGTGTTTAACTTTCGCAAATCAAGCCTAGCATAAGGACTAAGTAATACAATTATCATAACACTGCCACACTTCCTGAAACATGGTAGGCATGATTAGTGAAATGTAAACCCCTTACCTGTTAAATGTCCGTGATTTGTAGTGTTGATGATGTCTGTGTCTGTGTTTTCGCATCGGTGAAGTCGGTGTAGATGTTCTGGTTGTCGATGTTATGACCCAGAACCATATATATATATATATATATATATATATATATATATATATATATATATATATATATATATATAATGTGTATATCTATATATAACATTTGCATCCTTGTTATGCCTGTTTGCATTATTAATCCAGAAATAATGTTGACAATTATTCTTGAAACATTTGCTGGTAGAATCATTGGTTAGGTGCTTTTGCAGAGATTTTCTGAATTCTTTATTTGTTGAGAGTATTTTAACTTTTTTGGAAGATTCCACACTGTAGAACCAAGGCAAGAAGAAGCCTTTTTTCACCCGTTTTATTTTTAAAATGAGACCTGATCAGTATAATATAACCTTCTTGGCCACTTCTTAAAGAGTAGGTTTGTTCTTTAAGTTGGTATCCTAATTTTAAGATGTTAAAAAGTAAATAACTGAACAGAAAAGATGCCCTGTCATTAACCGGCAACCAGTGAAGTTCTTGTAAGAGGCTGCAGTGATGTGTGAGGGAGTTAGCTAATAAAGTCTCTTATTTTTAACAGTCTGAATTTAATCTGTATTGCAGGTGGAGTGTAGGGATAGCAAGGGCAGTCCATATTAAAGCCTAGGTGGGAGAACATTTTATCAATCACTTTCTTGGCAAGGTAGCTGAGAGATTTGTCTGTGAAAGTACTTCGTAACCTAATCTGTCTGTATGAGTGACATTATCAAGCCTTATATATATTTTTCAGAATGTCTGGAATAGTGTTGCCTGCTGGGTCACTAATTAAGATGATTAGGTTAGCTGCTTTTTAGAAGAGGACAAATAACATCACATTATATTTTGATGGATTTAACCTAAATTTATCAATTCCATTTTTTGTAGGATTGTATTTTCTACAATAAGTCTTCATAAATAAGATTTAGACAGTAAAGTATGGGTTATCTGTTGAATGTTATTTAGGAGCTTAGTGGAATTTTGGGTTTGATATGTCTGAACTATTGGAATTTTGTATATTATCCATTCATTTGATTATGGTGAAAAATGCTGTTTCTCACACTACACAACTACAAATGTGATTCTTTTTTTTTAATTTATAAACAATTTAAACTACTACATTAGTTCTCCCTTCTGAATCAAATCACCACTCCTTAAGTGTGCTACAATAAAAATGGGAGTCCCCCAAATGAGTTGGGTTTTCCGAGACTCTTATCTCACACATTGTTCTGTAGAGTATCCTCCCTCCGCATGACTAAATCCCATTTTACATGTAATGCATTGTGTTGTTTATCACCTTTGCCATTGTATGTTTTATACTTGTGGCTGCCTTATGCAGTGCTCTGTGCTCCTCCATGATTGAAGTTTTTCATGTCCATGTCTGTCACCTGCACGTCACTTTTACTAAGCACCTGTATCCAATCGTTTCACTGGTATGCGAAAAGAGTAGATGGCAGGAACATTCCTAGGTATACAACAGCCATTTTCAGCAGTAAAAGGTGCTGTGAAGGAAAACTGCAATTTGCTCTCTTCAAATGTCTGCCTTGTGTAGAAGAGCAAATACAAAATAATATGGTTTATTGGTTCCTAGTATGTTTTTAAGTGCTGTAATATATCTGGTTTTCGTCTAGTCATGTTGCTCTCGATAAAATACAAATAAAGTCCGATTGTCATTGCTGTAGAAATGTTTCAGATATTGCAATACTGTAACTTATGTTAAAGCCTAAGAAATGGATTTAACAGTGACAATAAAATTCTGCATGGAGTAGAATTCAGTTTGGCTTTTTGTTCCTTAAAAATCATTTCAAATGAAAAAGTTTGAAAGTTATTCGAGTAATATTTGTTGGGTGAAAAGTTATTCTTAAGTTATAAAGTCAAGTCACTTGAGACAGTATATTTATAGAACTCAGTGCAGTTGTGAGATACACTGTCCAGATATTGACCAACAGCGCAGAGAAAACAAGGTGGTGACGGTCATGATTGATGATCCCTCTCACAATCAATAAAGCATTCGTTGTCTGATCCACAAATTAATAAACTTTATGTATATTAGTTTTCAGCATTTGTAATACACAGGGTCCTTCTAGTAGCCTGGTCAGCATGTGGAAAAAAAAACTTCTTTAAAGTACTGCTATTAAGTATTTCTGTGTGGAACTGCAAAATAAGTCATTCTGTATAAAGGCTATATGCACAAACTAAATAAACAGTGTGGTATCTCCAATGTTGTTTTTTTTTTCATTTCTTGGCATTCTGTACCTTAAGAACTGCACAATGTCTGATTACATACATAATCTTTATCAAGTTTAACCCAGCTAGTCAGATTATGTACAGAACTTGTTAAATTATAAATGTTGCTCAAATTAGTAACGTTTAAAGCATTTTTGCCTACAACATTTTTTCTTCATGCCTGATAGCTATCAGTCCACTTTCCATAGGCCTTGAGACAATTTGTTCTCAATGTAGGAGATCTTGTACCAGGCAAAAGCTGACCAAGGAGACTGTAATTCTGGCAGTTAGAGGAGTTTACATCCCTGGCTGTGCTCACTCTTTAATCTTGTCTTTTGTGATGTCCATGCCCCAGTGGCCAGAGTACAAGATATCACCCCCAGTAGACCAAAGTCACTTACGTATAAATATGTAACCTAATTTTTGCAGGCTGGGGAGCTAAAGCCAAAAACGAAACCTCTGCAAGTAGGACCAGGTGCACGGCTGGAACAGATATGAGTAAACAAAAAGCGCCAGCACCAAACACAGTGAAAAGGCACAAAAAACAATGAGGTTAATACATAAATTTAATGTAAATCCATAAGGCAGTGTACATCCCAGACCAGTTTCAGCCAACAGGCTTTCTTCAGTGGGAACAAAGTAATTACTGATGTAAAGTGACACACATACATATATAGAGAGAACCATCCAATATGAATTTTCCCAAAATCCAAATTTCTTCCTGTATAAAAATAAAAAGAAAGTAAAAAAGTTTATAGAATAAAATTACATTTGTGATGACTGTACATGTGATGATGATAGTAGTAAACATAGTTACTAAGAAAAAATAAAAATCATAAATTTACAAATGGTCATTCAAACCAGGTGGAAACAAAGCACCCAGTTTGATGATCCAGTACTTCTCTTTCTTTGTAAGGATTGAGTGCCAACCCTATTTATTGGATCTATCACCAAGGATCCTATCAATAATAGTGACCTGGATTCTATCTAAGTTGTGGTGTCAACAATGTCTGTATAAGGCATTAGTCTCTCTCTTAGTTCGTATGTCACTATGATGCTCAGACATACGCAGACGAAGTGATCGTGATGTTTGTCCAACATAGAAAGAGCCACTGTGCATGTTGTGAGATACACGACCCAATCACTATTGCAATTACCAAAGAATTTCATGTCATATTCCTTGTCGGTGTTCTTGTTAGTGAACTGTTTAGATGTAAAAATAAATGGACAAGATGAGCAATGACCACAATTATAGGTGCCTCATAATCTATCACCTGTCATAGTTAATTGATGCATAGCTCCTGCCAAGCTGACTCTTTTGAAATGGGAAAAGGACCCTAATGTCCTGCCTCGTCTATACCCATACTTACACGTATCATCAATCAAAGATGTTAGTTCATCATTAGCAACAAAAATATTGCAATGTTTAGAAATGACATTTCTAACTAAACTGATGTTCCATCCAAATGTGGTAATGAAACAGATGGAGTCATCCTGTTCAGTATGGGTTTTGTCACGATATTTGAGAAGTGAAGTTCTGGTTGAGTTGGAAGCAACCTGTCGGGCACCCTGGATGTCAAGCTCATTATATCCCCTAACTCTGAACTTATTAACCAGATCTTGCTGGGATTGTTCATATTCATTATCAGTGGAACAAATTCTACGAATCCTGAGAAACTGAAATTTGGGTATATTCTGAATGATGTGGTTGGGATGCATGCTAGTAGCATGTAACAAGTTGTTATATTGGGGATATTTGCAAAATGTTTTAGTTTGTAAAGTATCATCTGGATTCCGAACGATGGTAACATGCAGAAAATTGATCTCAGACCAGTTACTAGTTGATGTAAATTCAATGCCCCATTTATTCTGATTTAGATACGACACAAATTCTGCAAGATACTTCTCATCCGAACGCCAAACCAACCAACAGTCATCCAGATATCTACACCAAATATCCAGTTCCTCAAGATATAAATTATGAGTGGAATCATAAATTAGATGCTCCTCAATGTATCACATAAAAAGGTCCGCATATATGAGAGCAAAGGAAGCTCCCATGGCAGTGCCTTTGAGTTGACAATAACATTCACCCTGAAAATGGAATACATTTTTGTTCAGAACATGTTCTGCCATACAACTAAAAGTGTGTTGAAGCCCACAGGATATAGTTGTGCTCTCTCTAGCCAAAACTTGATGGCTGGGGAGCTCCCTGTCATTTTTCCCTGCTTGCAACCCTAATTTTGCTTTGAACGTGAGCTGTGGAGGGCCTTCTGTTTTTTTTCCCTTGTAATCCCCAGCCCCAGGTGACTTACAGAAAGTTGCGTCACCATGGGTAATCCTCTCCCTTCCAGCTACATATACATGCACACATATGCGCGTGCACACACACACACAAAAAGAGCTACCATTGCCAGCTTGGGATTCCATGCTTTTATCTCCTGATTAAGAACTTTGGTAATGCTCAAGCCTCTGCTTGCATGAGTGCAGTGAGCCGCTGGCAACATCTTCATCCTCCCCAACCCCAGGATGGCTCAACTGGAGTGAAACGCTCAGCCCCCTCCTCTCTCCCCCAGCTGCCTAACTCTTTCCGTATCCAAGCCACTACTCAGTCTTAAGTCATCTGGGTCACACTTAGGGCTTCATCGCCTTATGCTGCAGATGTGCCAAAGTTGAAAAACTTGAGGTTTTTCATAATGGCTAACTAAAGAATAATGACACTGCATTTTACTGTATCTCTTTGAACCACATATTAAAGTGAAGAAAGATATTTAATCCTTGTCACAGTTTCAGAATATTTACACCTTTGGCATCACTAAATAAAATCCACATAAATTTGGGAAGTACATCAGAAGCGAAGTACTTGGTGTATGATAGTTTCACTATCATCCACATCTGTGGGATATGCGATATGATGACAGGACAGTGATATTATTACTTGAGTACAAAAGTACAGTGATAATATTACTTACTCATTCACTCCAGCTGGGTTCAGGAAGTTTGCACTGTAACTTCCAATGGGTGGAGCCTAAGCCTTTTTACAGAATCAAATTATGTCCTCACATTTCAAGCAAATGTTCATATTTCTGGAACTATAGGGGTTATGAAAAAAGTATAAGTGGCAAACTCTTCAGCACAAACTATTTTATAGTGGTAGTATTCTCTAGGTTCTAGGTCTTAAACTGAGTTTGATAAGTCACAGTAAACACAATAACTATTA